>NW_027248291.1:0-247445 GCF_041260155.1 Ptychodera flava
CTCTCATACCTAAGTGGATGTGCATTCTGTTCAGGCTCGCTTTTCATTTATGACGTACTAGGTTCTTGATGCTCGCTCACTGTAGACCGAGTCACAGGCGCTAGCATCACGCTATCATGGATGTCTGGTTTGGTATATTCATTTCAAATACATGTATATGTGTACTAGATTCGACACCTGTTACAGCGAGATGAAAAGCGCCCGTACTACGGCCTACACGTTAGCTTGTGCAAAGTGAATACAATGACACACAGCGCCCGCACCGGACATACCCAACACTTCAACTGAATTTTGCGTGGTAGTGGTAGATATCGAATACTCCTACAAACTCCACAACTAATTATGAAGTTTTTTACCTAAAGTTATTGACTCAAATAAATTAACTATGTGACACGTAGTTTTGAGCTACATTAAAATAATTTCAGGGGTTGACTTCGTCTTCTTGGCGGGCTTGCTCAAAAAAAAAAAACGCGAGCCGGATCAAATCTCCGAAAAAGTATCCAAAAACAGGAAAAAGCGGGACGGAAAACGTCCGATTTCTCATTGTCAAACATAGTAGAGAGGGAAAAAGTAGACAACTTTATCAATGCAGACACACTCCGGGTACTCAACAATCGAGCTCGATCGATGGATTTGTCAGGTCCGATCGTGATCTCAGAATAAAAAAAAAGTCAACAAATATTCGCCCAGTTGAAGAAACATTTCAACACACGTAACTTTTAACCTCAATTACATTATTATACGGTACCGATTGGTTCTTTTGTACTATGCTGTATAGAGAAATAAACCAGGGTGATGTACTGCATGGGTGCGTTCATCAGCGAGGCCTAACAACCGACAATAATACCATGCAGTTGTGTCTAACAGAAATATTTGAAAGTTGCAATACCATCAGCATGTAAGCAAAAATCGATTTACCAATGTATGGTTAATATAAAGAGCAATTCAAGTCATAGGCATTAAATAATCCGCTATCAAACATTCAAAATTTGGATAATAGATTTTTCAAAGACATACATCACTCTGTCTCTCTCTGTCTGTATATCTGTCTCTCTGCCGTTATATTTTTTCGAGGCGAACGCTATTGTTGTGGAATATATCGCTAAACAAACAACCAGAACAAATACAACTTTGAAAAAATGATACACTGTTACCGGTCTTCGTGCAAAATTATTTGAATAAAGTCGAACGCCATATGAGTGGTGGGTCACCCATTTTGCGGACTGACCGCGGCCATCTTAGCATAATTTGTTCTTCTACATTTTGAAGTATTGCAATGGGATTGTATAACTAAGACACCATAAAATGTCATAGCATTATAAGATTTAGTGACGTCGACTGTAACGTTAAAGTGGAAGAGAGATAAATGAAGTTGTTGAAGTATTACGATTCCGATATCCATATCGAGTACCGAGTCACATTTACTTACCCGATTCTTAGCATTGACATCTGCACCATGTTTAATCAGCACTTCAGCGACGTCTGCATGACCTCCTTCAGAAGCTGCATGCAATGCTGTGGATTCGTACTACAAAAATTTAAACAATGTTAAAATTGCTGTTCACCAATAAGAACTAAATCATGTCGGCATGGTATGAGGCATATACCGAAAATGTCTGACAATATTATTGAAATCAAAAAAGGCACAGTAATCAAGGAGTATACTTTCAGTGTGATGGGAAATTAAGGATGTACGATCGGAAAAAGGAAAAGTAATGTAATTTTTTTCAAATCTTGTTTTTTGAATAGCAACATATGAGAGTAGTCCAAAACTGGGGGGAAAAGATGGGGTCACCGCGCTTGTTTTTTTACAAAATGACATTAAAAATTCATGATTTTTCACAACATCACTAACAATCAATAAAACAGGTCATTATTTTCATATTTATATCATAATTGCATTTTTCACTTTTACACTGTAAAAGAACAAACACATTTTAAATTTAAGCTACTTTGAAGACTTTACTTACATTAAAATTGAGCTAAAAAGCCACATATTTATTTTTTAACCAAAATTGCGACAAATATGCCCCACATTTTAGGAATGGGAGAGGGTAAATTATTAATTTTTGATTGTTTCGAATAATGTCAATTTCTCAAACTTTGCTAAATAATAGCTCTTTTGTGAATTTTCAAAACCACATTTTGTTTAGTAGGTCTGTCTAAAGAGCAAGTCATAGGCATTAAATAATCCGCTTTCAAATATTCAAAATTTAGATAATAGATTTTTCAAAGACACATCCTCTCTCTCTCTCTCTCTCTCTCTCTCTCTCTCCTCTCTCTCCTCTCTCTCTCTCTCTCTCTCTCTCTCTCTCTCTCTATCTCTGTCTCTCTGCCATTATATTTTTTCGAGGCGAACGATTATTGTTTGGAATATATCGCTAAACAAACAAACCACGAACAAATACAACTTTGAAATAATGATACACTGTTACCGGTCTTCGTGCAAAATTATTTGAATAAAATCGAACGCCATATGAGTGGTGGGTCACCCATTCTGCGGACTGACCGCGGCCATCTTAGCATAATTTGTTCTTCTACACTTTGAAGTATTGCAATGGGATTATATGACTAGGACACCAAAAAATGTCATAGCATTATACGATTTATTAACTGTAACGTTAAAGTGGAAGAGAGATAAATGAAATTGTTGAAGTATTACGATTCCGATATCCATATGGAGTACCGAGTCACATTTACTTACCCGATTCTTAGCATTGACATCTGCACCATGTTTAATCAGCACTTCAGCGACGTCTGCATGACCTCCTTTAGAAGCTGCATGCAATGCTCTGGATTCGTCCTACAAAAATTTTAACAATGTTAAAATTGCTGTTCACCAATAAGAAGTAAATCATGCCGGCATGGTATGAGGCATATACCGAAAAAGTCTGACAATATTATTGAAATCAAAAAGGCACAGTAATCAAGGAGTATACTTTCAGTGTGATGGGAAATGAAGGATGTACGATCGGAAAAAGGAAAAGTAATGTAATTTTTTCAAATGGGGTTTTTTGAATACCTACATATGAGAGTAGTCCAAAACTGGGGGGAAAAGATGGGGTCACCGCGGTTGTTTTTTACAAAATGACATTAAAAAATCATTATTTTTCACAAAATCACTAACAATCAATAAAACATAAAAAAATAAAAACAGGTCATCATTTTCATATTTATATCATAATTGCATTTTTCACTTTACACTGTAAAAGAACAAACACATTTTAAATTTAAGCTACTTTGAAATTTTACTTACATTAAAATTGAGCTAAAAAGCCACGATATTTATTTTTCAACCAAAATTGCGACAAATATGCCCCACCTTTTAGGAATGGGAGAGGGTAAATTATTAATTTTTGATTGTTTCGAATAATGTCAATTTTCTCAAACTTTGCTAAATAATAGCTCTTTTTGTGAATTTTTCAAAACCACATTTTGTTTAGTAGGTCTGTCTAAAGAGCAAGTCAAAGGCATTAAATAATCCGCTTTCAAATATTCCAAATTTGGATAGAGATTTTTCAAAGACACATCTCTCTCTCTCTCTCTCTCTCTCTCTCTCTCTCTCTATGTCTGTCTCTCTGCCGCTATATTTTTCGAGGCGAACGTTATTGTTTTGGAATATATCGCTAAACAAACAACCAGAACAAATATAACTTTGAAATAATGATACACTGTTACCGGTCTTCGTGCAAAATTATTTGAATAAAATCGAACGCCATATGAGTGTTGGGTCACCCATTTTGCGGACTGACCGGGCCATCTTAGCATAATTTGTTCTTCTACATTTGAAGTATTGCAATGGGATTATATAACTAAGACACCATAAAATGTCATAGCATTATAAGATTTAGTGACGTCGTCTGTGAACGTTAAAGTGGAAGAGAGATAAATGAAATTGTTGAAGTATTACGATTGCGATATCCATATGGAGTACCGAGTCACATTTACTTACCCATCCTTAGCATTGACATCTGCACCATGTTTAATCAGCACTTCAGCGACGTCTGCATGACCTCCTTCAGAAGCTGCATGCAATGCTCTGGATTCGTCCTACAAAAATTTTAACAATGTTAAAATTGCTGTTCACCAATAAGAAGTAAATCATGCCGGCATGGTATGAGGCATATACCGAAAAAGTCTGACAATATTATTGAAATCAAAAAGGCACAGTTATCAAGGAGTATACTTTCAGTGTGATGGGAAATGAAGGATGTACGATCGGAAAAAGGAAAAGTAATGTAATTTTTTCAAATAGGGATTTTTGAATACCTAACATATGAGAGTAGTCCAAAACTGTGGGATAAAGATGGGGTCACCGAGGGGTTTTTTTTACAAAATGACATTAAAAATTCATGATTTTCACAAAATCACTAAAAATCAATAAAACAGGTCATCATTTTCATATTTATATCATAATTGCATTTTTCACTTTACACTGTAAAAGAACAAACACATTTAAATTAAGCTACTTTGAAGATTTTACTTACATTAAAATTGAGCTAAAAAGCCACGATATTTATTTTTTAACCAAAATTGCGACAAATATGCCCCACATTTTAGGAATGGGAGAGGGTAAATTATTAATTTTTGATTGTTTCGAATAATGTCAATTTTCTCAAACTTTGCTAAATAATAGCTCTTTTTGTGAATTTTTCAAACCACATTTTGTTTAGTAGGTCTGTCTAAAGAGCAAGTCATAGGCATTAAATAATCCGCTTCAAATATTCAAAATTTGGATAATAGATTTTTCAAAGACACATCTCTCTCTCTCTCTCTCTCTCTCTCTCTCTCTCTCTCTCTCTCTCTCTCTCTCTCTCTCTCTCTCTGTATATCTGTCTCTCTGCCGTTATTTTTTTCGAGGCGAACGTTATTGTTCTGGAATATATCGCTAAACAAACAACCAGAACAAATATAACTTTGAAATAATGATACACTGTTACCGGTCTTCGTGCAAAATTATTTGAATAAAATCGAACGCCATATGAGTGGTTGGTCACCATTTTGCAGGACTGACCGCGGCCATCTTAGCATAATTTGTTCTTCTACATTTTGAAGTATTGCAATGGGATAGTATAACTAAGACACCATAAAATGTCATAGCATTATAAGATTTAGTGACGTCGACTGTGAACGTTAAAGTGGAAGAGAGATAAATGAAATTTTGAAGTATTACGAAATTGTTGAAGTATTACGATTGCGATATCCATATGGAGTACCGAGTCATATTTACTTACGTTATTCTTAGCATTGACATCTGCACCATGTTTAATCAGCACTTCAGCGACGTCTGCATGACCTCCTTCAGAAGTGCATGCAATGCTCTGGATTCGTCCTAAAAAAATTTTAACAATGTTAAAATTGCTGTTCACCAATAAGAAGTAAATCATGCCGGCATGGTATGAGGCATATACCGAAAAAGTCTGACAATATTATTGAAATCAAAAAAGGCACAGTAATCAAGGAGTAAACTTTCAGTGTGATGGGAAATGAAGGATGTACGATCGGAAAAAAGAAAAGTGATGTAATTTTTTCAAATCGGTTTTTTGAATACCTACATATGAGAGTAGTCCAAAACTGGGGGAAAAGATGGGGTCACCGCGGTTGTTTTTTACAAAATGACATTAAAAATTCATGATTTTTCACAACATCACTAAAAATCAATAAACAGGTCATCATTTCATATTTATATCATAATTGCATGTTTTCACTTATACACTGTAAAAGAACAAACACATTTTAAATTTAAGCTACTTTGAAGATTTTACTTACATTAAAATTGAGCTAAAAAGCCACGATATTTATTTTTTAACCAAAATTGCGACAAATATGCCCCACCTTTTAGGAATGGGAGAGGGTAAATTATTAATTTTTGATTGTTTCGAATAATGTCACTTTCTCAAACTTTGCTAAATAATAGCTCTTTTTGTGAATTTTTCAAAACCACATTTTGTTTAGTAGGTCTGTCTAAAGAGCAAGTCATAGGCATTATAAAATCCGCTTTCAAATATTCAAAATTTGGACAATAGATTTTTCAAAGACACATCTCTCTCTCTCTCTCTCTCTCTCTCTCTCTCTCTCTCTCTCTCTCTCTCTCTCTCTCTCTCTCTCTCTCTTCTCTCTATGTCTGTCTCTCTGCCGTTATATTTTTTCGAGGAGAACATTATTATTTGGAATATATCGTATAACAAACAACCAGAACAAATATAACTTTGAAATAATGATACACTGTTACCGGTCTTCGTGCAAAATTATTTGAATAAAATCGAACGCCATATGAGTGGTGGGTCACCCATTTTGCGGACTGACCGCGGCCATCTTAGCATAATTTGTTCTTCTACACTTTGAAGTATTGCAATGGGTTGTATAACTAAGACACCATAAAATGTCATAGCATTATAAGATTTAGTGACGTCGACTGTGAACGTTAAAGTGAAAGAGAGATAAATGAAATTGTTGAAGTATTACGATTGCGATATCCATATGGAGTACCGAGTCACATTTACTTACCCGATTCTTAGCATTGACATCTGCACCATGTTTAATCAGCACTTCAGCGACGTCTGCATGACCTCCTTCAGAAGCTGCATGCAATGCTCTGGATTCGTACTGCAAACATTTTAACAATGTTAAAATTGCTGTTCACCAATGAGAAGTAAATCATGCCGGCATGGTATGAGACATATACCGAAAATGTCTGACAATATTATTGAAATCAAAAAAGGCACAGTAATCAAGGAGTATACTTTCAGTGTGATGGGAAATGAAGGATGTACGATCGGAAAAAGGAAAAGTAATGTAATTTTTTCAAATCGGGTTTTTTGAATAGCAACATATGAGAGTAGTCCAAAACTGGGGGGAAAAGATGGGGTCACCGCGGTTGTTTTTTTACAAAATGACATTAAAAATTCATGATTTTTCACAACATCACTAACAATCAATAAAACAGGTCATTATTTTCATATTTATATCATAATTGCATTTTTCACTTTTACACTGTAAAAGAACAAACACATTTTAATTTAAGCTACTTTGAAGACTTTACTTACATTAAAATTGAGCTAAAAAGCCACAATATTTATTTTTTAACCAAAATTGCGACAAATATGCCCACATTTTAGGAATGGGAGAGGGTAAATTATTAATTTTTGATTGTTTCGAATAATGTCAATTTTCTCAAACTTTGCTAAATAATAGCTCTTTTGTGAATTTTTCAAAACCACATTTTGTTTAGTAGGTCTGTCTAAAGAGCAAGTCAAAGGCATTAAATAATCCGCTTTCAAATATTCCAAATTTGGATAATAGATTTTTCAAAGACACATCTCTTCTCTCTCTCTCTCTCTCTCTCTCTCTCTCTCTCTCTCTCTCTCTCTCTCTCTCTCTCTCTCTCTCTCTCTCTCTCTGCCATTATATTTTGTCGAGGCGAACGATATTGTTGTGGAATATATCGCTAAACAAACAAACCACCAGAACAAATACAACTTTGACATAATGATACACTGTTACCGGTCTTCGTGCAAAATTATTTGAATAAAATCGAACGCCATATGAGTGGTGGGTCACCCATTCTTGCGGACTGACCGCGGCCATCTTAGCATAATTTGTTCTTCTACACTTTGAAGTATTGCAATGGGATTATATGACTAGGACACCAAAAAATGTCATAGCATTATACGATTTATTAACTGTAACGTTAAAGTGGAAGAGAGATACGTGAAATTGTTGAAGTATTACGATTGCGATATCCATATGGAGTACCGAGTCACATTTACTTACCCGATCTTAGCATTGACATCTGCACCATGTTAATCAGCACTTCAGCGACGTCTGCATGACCTCCTTTAGAAGCTGCATGCAATGCTCTTGATTCGTACTACAAAAATTTAAACAATGTTAAAATTGCTGTTCACCAATAAGAACTAAATCATGTCGGCATGGTATGAGGCATATACCGAAAAAGTCTGACAATATTATTGAAATCAAAAAAGGCACAGTAATCAAGGAGTATACTTTCAGTGTGATGGGAAATGAAGGATGTACGATCGGAAAAAGGAAAAGTAATGTAATTTTTTTCAAATGGGGTTTTTTGAATACCTACATATGAGAGTAGTCCAAAACTGGGGGGAAAGATGGGGTCACCGCGGTTGTTTTTTACAAAATGACATTAAAAAATCATGATTTTTCACAAAATCACTAAAAATCAATAAAACAGGTCATCATTTCATATTTATATCATAATTGCATTTTTCACTTTCGCACTGTAAAAGAACAACACATTTTAAATTTAAACTACTTTGAATATTTTACTTACATTAAATTGAGCTAAAAAGCCACGATATTTATTTTTTAACCAAAATTGCGACAAATATGCCCCACCTTTTAGGAATGGGAGAGGGTAAATTATTAATTTTTGATTGTTTCGAATAATGTCAATTTTCTCAAACTTTGCTAAATAATAGCTCTTTTTGTGAATTTTTCAAAACCACATTTGTTTAGTAGGTCTGTCTAAAGAGCAAGTCATAGGCATTAAATAATCCGCTTTCAAATATTCCAAATTTGGATAATAGATTTTTCAAAGACACATCTCTCTCTCTCTCTCTCTCTCTCTCTCTCTCTCTCTCTCTCTCTCTCTCTCTCTCTCTCTCCTCTCTGTATATCCGTCTCTCTGCCGTTATATTTTTCGAGGCGAACGTTATTGTTCTGGAATATATCGCTAACAAACAACCAGAACAAATATAACTTTGAAATAATGATACACTGTTACCGGTCTTCGTGCAAAATTATTAAATAAAATCGAACGCCATATGAGTGGTTGGTCATCCATTTTGCAGACTGACCGCGGCCATCTTAGCATAATTTGTTCTTCTACATTTTGAAGTATTGCAATGGGATAGTATAACTAAGACACCATAAAATGTCATAGCATTATAAGATTTAGTGACATCGACTGTGAACGTTAAAGTGGAAGAGAGATAAATGAAATTGTCGAAGTATTACGATTAAATTGTTGAAGTATTACGATTGCGATATCCATATGGAGTACCGAGTCATATTTACTTACGTTATTCTTAGCATTGACATCTGCACCATGTTTAATCAGCACTTCAGCGACGTCTGCATGACCTCCTTCAGAAGCTGCATGCAATGCTCTGGATTCGTCCTAAAAAAAATTTAACAATGTTAAAATTGCTGTTCACCAATAAGAAGTAAATCATGCCGGCATGGTATGAGGCATATACCGAAAAAGTCTGACAATATTATTGAAATCAAAAAAGGCACAGTAATCAAGGAGTAAACTTTCAGTGTGATGGGAAATGAAGGATGTACGATCGGAAAAAAGAAAAGTGATGTAATTTTTTTCAAATCCGTTTTTTTGAATACCTACATATGAGAGTAGTCCAAAACTGGGGGGAACAGATGGGGTCATCGCGGTTGTTTTTTTACAAAATGACATTAAAAATTCATGATTTTTCACAACATCACTAAAAATCAATTAAACATGTCATCATTTCATATTTATATCATAATTGCATGTTTTCACTATACACTGTAAAAGAACAAACACATTTTAAATTTAAGCTACTTTGAAGATCTTACTTACATTAAAATTGAGCTAAAAAGCCACGCTATTTATTTTTAACCAAAATTGCGACAAATATGCCCCACCTTTTAGGAATGGGAGAGGGTAAATTATTAATTTTTGACTGTTTCGAATAATGTCAACTTTCTCAAACTTTGCTAAATAATAGCTCTTTTGTGAATTTTTCAAAACCACATTTTGTTTGGTAGGTCTGTCTAAAGAGCAAGTCATAGGCATTATAAAATCCGCTTTCAAATATTCAAAATTTGGACAATAGATTTTTCAAAGACACATCTCTCTCTCTCTCTCTCTCTCTCTCTCTCTCTCTCTCTCTCTCTCTCTCTCTCTCTCTCTCTCTCTTTCTCTCTATATCTGTCTCTTTGCCGTTATATTTTTTCGAGGAGAACGTTATTATTTTGGAATAAATCGTATAACAAACAACCAGAACAAATATAACTTTGAAATAATGATACACTGTTACCGGTCTTCGTGCAAAATTATTTGAATAAAATCGAACGCCATATGAGTGTTGGGTCACCATTTTGCGGACTGACCGCGGCCATCTTAGCATAATTTGTTCTTCTACACTTTGAAGTATTGCAATGGGTTTGTATAACTAAGACACCATAAAATGTCATAGCATTATAAGATTTAGTGACGTCGATGTGAACGTTAAAGTGAAAGAGAGATAAATGAAATTGTTGAAGTATTACGATTGCGATATCCATATGGAGTACCGAGTCACATTTACTTACCCGATTCTTAGCATTGACATCTGCACCATGTTTAATCAGCACTTCAGCGACGTCTGCATGACCTCCTTCAGAAGCTGCATGCAATGCTCTGGATTCGTACTGCAAAATTTTAACAATGTTAAAATTGCTGTTCACCAATGAGAAGTAAATCATGCCGGCATGGTATGAGACATATACCGAAAATGTCTGACAATATTATTGAAATCAAAAAGGCACAGTAATCAAGGAGTATACTTTCAGTGTGATGGGAAATGAAGGATGTACGATCGGAAAAAGGAAAAGTAATGTAATTTTTTTCAAATCGGGTTTTTTGAATAGCAACATATGAGAGTAGTCCAAAACTGGGGGGAAAAGATGGGGTCACCGCGGTTGTTTTTTTACAAAATGACATTAAAAATTCATTGATTTTTCACAAAATCACTAACAATCAATAAACAGGTCATTATTTTCATATTTATATCATAATTGCATTTTTCACTTTTACACTGTAAAAGAACAAACACATTTTAAATTTAAGCTACTTTGAAGACTTTACTTACATTAAATTGAGCTAAAAAGCCACGATATTTATTTTTTAACCAAAATTGCGACAAATATGCCCCACCTTTTAGGAATGGGAGAGGGTAAATTATTAATTTTTGATTGTTCGAATAATGTCAACTTTCTCAAACTTTGCTAAATAATAGCTCTTTTTGTGAATTTTTCAAAACCACATTTTGTTTGGTAGGTCTGTCTAAAGAGCAAGTCATAGGCATTATAATAATCCGCTTTCAAATATTCCAAATTTGGACAATAGATTTTTCAAAGACACATCTCTCTCTCTCTCTCTCTCTCTCTCTCTCTCTCTCTTCTCTCTCTCTCTCTCTCTCTCTCTCTCTCTCTGTCTCTCTGCCGTTATATTTTTTTCGAGGAGAACATTATTATTTGGAATATATCGTATAACAAACAACCAGAACAAATATAACTTTGAAATAATGATACACTGTTACCGGTCTTCGTGCAAAATTATTTGAATAAAATCGAACGCCATATGAGTGTTGGGT
Organism: Ptychodera flava; assembly: GCF_041260155.1. NCBI lineage: Eukaryota > Metazoa > Hemichordata > Enteropneusta > Ptychoderidae > Ptychodera > Ptychodera flava. The sequence continues at coordinate 11,376 of NW_027248291.1, forward strand.
CACCCATTTTGCGGACTGACCGCGGCCATCTTAGCATAATTTGTTCTTCTACACTTTGAAGTATTGCAATGGGTTTGTATAACTAAGACACCATAAAATGTCATAGCATTATAAGATTTAGTGACGTCGACTGTGAACGTTAAAGTGAAAGAGAGATAAATGAAATTGTTGAAGTATTACGATTGCGATATCCATATGGAGTACCGAGTCACATTTACTTACCCGATTCTTAGCATTGACATCTGCACCATGTTTAATCAGCACTTCAGCGACGTCTGCATGACCTCCTTCAGAAGCTGCATGCAATGCTCTGGATTCGTACTGCAAACATTTTAACAATGTTAAAATTGCTGTTCACCAATGAGAAGTAAATCATGCCGGCATGGTATGAGACATATACCGAAAATGTCTGACAATATTATTGAAATCAAAAAAGGCACAGTAATCAAGGAGTATACTTTCAGTGTGATGGGAAATGAAGGATGTACGATCGGAAAAAGGAAAAGTAATGTAATTTTTTTCAAATCGGGTTTTTTGAATAGCAACATATGAGAGTAGTCCAAAACTGGGGGGAAAAGATGGGGTCACCGCGGTTGTTTTTTACAAAATGACATTAAAAATTCATGATTTTTCACAAAATCACTAAAAATCAATAAAACAGGTCATCATTTTCATATTTATATCATAATTGCATTTTTCACTTTTACACTGTAAAAGAACAAACACATTTTAAATTTAAGCTACTTTGAAGATTTTACTTACATTAAAATTGAGCTAAAAAGCCACGATATTTATTTTTTAACCAAAATTGCGACAAATATGCCCCACATGTTAGGAATGGGAGAGGGTAAATTATTAATTTTTGATTGTTTCTAATAATGTCAATTTTCTCAAACTTTGCTAAATAATAGCTCTTTTTGTGAATTTTTCAAAACCACATTTTGTTTAGTAGGTCTGTCTAAAGAGCAAGTCATAGGCATTAAATAATCCGCTTTCAAATATTCCAAATTTGGATAATAGATTTTTCAAAGACACATCTCTCTCTCTCTCTCTCTCTCTCTCTCTCTCTCTCTCTCTCTCTCTCTCTCTCTCTCTCTCTCTCTGCCATTGTCTTCCGTCTCTCTGCCGTTATATTTTTTCGAGGCGAACGTTATTGTTGTGGAATATATCGCTAAACAAACAACCAGAACAAATACAACTTTGAAATAATGATACACTGTTACCGGTCTTCGTGCAAAATTATTTGAATAAAATCGAACGCCATATGAGTGGTGGGTCACCCATTCTGCGGACTGACCGCGGCCATCTTAGCATAATTTGTTCTTCTACATTTTGAAGTATTGCAATGGGATTGTATGACTAGGACACCAAAAAATGTCATAGCATTATACGATTTATTAACTGTAACGTTAAAGTGGAAGAGAGATACGTGAAATTGTTGAAGTATTACGATTCCGATATCCATATGGCAGTACCGAGTCACATTTACTTACCCGATTCTTAGCATTGACATCTGCACCATGTTTAATCAGCACTTCAGCGACGTCTGCATGACTCCTTCAGAAGCTGCATGCAATGCTCTGGATTCGTCCTACAAAATTTTAACAATGTTAAAATTGCTGTTCACCAATAAGAAGTAAATCATGCCGGCATGGTATGAGGCATATACCGAAAAAGTCTGACAATATTATTGAAATCAAAAAAGGTACAGTAATCAAGGAGTATACTTTCAGTGTGATGGGAAATGAAGGATGTACGATCGGAAAAAGGAAAAGTAATGTAATTTTTTTCAAATGGGTTTTTTGATTACCTACATATGAGAGTAGTCCAAAACTGGGGGGGAAAGATGGGGTCACCGCGGTTGTTTTTTACAAAATGACATTAACAATTCAAGATTTTCACAAAATCACTAACAATCAATAAAACAGGTCATCATTTTCATATTTATATCATAAGTGCATTTTTCACTTTCGCACTGTAAAAGAACAAACACATTTTAAATTTAAACTACTTTGAATATTTTACTTACATTAAAATTGAGCTAAAAAGCCACGATATTTATTTTTTAACCAAAATTGCGACATATATGCCCCACCTTTTAGGAATGGGAGAGGGTAAATTATTAATTTTGATTGTTTCGAATAATGTCAATTTCTCAAACTTTGCTAAATAATAGCTCTTTTTGTGAATTTTTCAAAACCACATTTTGTTTAGTAGGTCTGTCTAAAGAGCAAGTCATAGGCATTAAATAATCCGCTTTCAAATATTTCATATTTGGATAATAGATTTTTCAAAGACACATCTCTCTCTCTCTCTCTCTCTCTCTCTCTCTCTCTCTCTCTCTCTCTCTCTCTCTCTCTCTCTCTTTCTGTATATCCGTCTCTCTGCCGTTATATTTTTTCGAGGCGAACGTTATTGTTCTGGAATATATCGCTAAACAAACAACCAGAACAAATATAACTTTGAAATAATGATACACTGTTACCGGTCTTCGTGCAAAATTATTTAAATAAAATCGAACGCCATATGAGTGGTTGGTCATCCATTTTGCAGGACTGACCGCGGCCATCTTAGCATAATTTGTTCTTCTACACTTTGAAGTATTGCAATGGGTTAGTATAACTAAGACACCATAAAATGTCATAGCATTATAAGATTTAGTGACGTCGACTGTGAACGTTAAAGTGGAAGAGAGATAAATGAATTTGAAGTATTACGATTAAATTGTTGAAGTATTACGATTGCGATATCCATATGGAGTACCGAGTCATATTTACTTACGTTATTCTTAGCATTGACATCTGCACCATGTTTAATCAGCACTTCAGCGACGTCTGCATGACCTCCTTCAGAAGCTGCATGCAATGCTCTGGATTCGTCCTAAAAAAAATTAACAATGTTAAAATTGCTGTTCACCAATAAGAAGTAAATCATGCCGGCATGGTATGAGGCATATACCGAAAAAGTCTGACAATATTATTGAAATCAAAAAAGGCACAGTAATCAAGGAGTAAACTTTCAGTGTGATGGGAAATGAAGGATGTACGATCGGAAAAAAGAAAAGTGATGTAATTTTTTTCAAATCCGTTTTTTTGAATACCTACATATGAGAGTAGTCCAAAACTGGGGGGAACAGATGGGGTCATGCGGTTGTTTTTTTACAAAATGACATTAAAAATTCATGATTTTCACAACATCACTAAAAATCAATTAAACATGTCATCATTTCATATTTATATCATAATTGCATGTTTCACTTATACACTGTAAAAGAACAAACACATTTTAAATTTAAGCTACTTTGAAGATCTTACTTACATTAAAATTGAGCTAAAAAGCCACGCTATTTATTTTGTAACCAAAATTGCGACAAATATGCCCCACCTTTTAGGAATGGGAGAGGGTAAATTATTAATTTTTGATTGTTTCGAATAATGTCAACTTTCTCAAACTTTGCTAAATAATAGCTCTTTTTGTGAATTTTTCAAAACCACATTTTGTTTGGTAGGTCTGTCTAAAGAGCAAGTCATAGGCATTAAAAATCCGCTTTCAAATATTCCAATTTGGACAATAGATTTTCAAAGACACATCTCTCTCTCTCTCTCTCTCTCTCTCTCTCTCTCTCTCTCCTCTCTCTCTCTCTCTCTCTCTCTCTCTCTCTTTCTCTCTATGTCTGTCTCTTTGCCGTTATATTTTTTTCGAGGAGAACGTTATTATTTTGGAATAAATCGTATAACAAACAACCAGAACAAATATAACTTTGAAATAATGATACACTGTTACCGGTCTTCGTGCAAAATTATTTGAATAAAATCGAACGCCATATGAGTGTTGGGTCACCCATTTTGCGGACTGACCGCGGCCATCTTAGCATAATTTGTTCTTCTACACTTTGAAGTATTGCAATGGGTTTGTATAACTAAGACACCATAAAATGTCATAGCATTATAAGATTTAGTGACGTCGACTGTAACGTTAAAGTGAAAGAGAGATAAATGAAATTGTTGAAGTATTACGATTCCGATATCCATATGGAGTACCGAGTCACATTTACTTACCCGATTCTTAGCATTGACATCTGCACCATGTTTAATCAGCACTTCAGCGACGTCTGCATGACCTCCTTCAGAAGCTGCATGCAATGCTCTGGATTCGTACTGCAAAAATTTTAACAATGTTAAAATTGCTGTTCACCAATGAGAAGTAAATCATGCCGGCATGGTATGAGACATATACCGAAAATGTCTGACAATATTATTGAAATCAAAAAAGGCACAGTAATCAAGGAGTATGCTTTCAGTGTGATGGGAAATGAAGGATGTACGATCGGAAAAAGGAAAAGTAATGTAATTTTTTCAAATCGGGTTTTTTGAATAGCAACATATGAGAGTAGTCCAAAACTGGGGGGAAAAGATGGGGTCACCGCGGTTGTTTTTTTACAAAATGACATTAAAAATTCATGATTTTTCACAAAATCACTAACAATCAATAAAACAGGTCATTATTTACATATTTATATCATAATTGCATTTTTCACTTTTACACTGTAAAAGAACAAACACATTTTAAATTTAAGCTACTTTGAAGACTTTACTTACATTAAAATTGAGCTAAAAAGCCACAATATTTATTTTTTAACCAAAATTGCGACAAATATGCCCCACATTTTAGGAATGGGAGAGGGTAAATTATTAATTTTTGATTGTTTCGAATAATGTCAATTTCTCAAACTTTGCTAAATAATAGCTCTTTTGTGAATTTTTCAAAACCACATTTTGTTTAGTAGGTCTGTCTAAAGAGCAAGTCATAGGCATTAATAATCCGCTTTCAAATATTCCAAATTTGGATAATAGATTTTTCAAAGACACATCTCTCTCTCTCTCTCTCTCTCTCTCTCTCTCCTCTCTCTCTCTCTCTCTCTCTCTCTCTCTCTCTCTCTGCCATTATATTTTGTCGAGGCGAACGATATTGTTGTGGAATATATCGCTAAACAAACAAACCACCAGAACAAATACAACTTTGACATAATGATACACTGTTACCGGTCTTCGTGCAAAATTATTTGAATAAAATCGAACGCCATATGAGTGTTGGGTCACCCATTTTGCGGACTGACCGCGGCCATCTTAGCATAATTTGTTCTTCTACATTTTGAAGTATTGCAGTGGGATTATATGACCAGGACACCATAAAATGTCATAGCATTATACGATTTATTAACTGTAACGTTAAAGTGGAAGAGAGATACGTGAAATGTTGAAGTATTACGATTCCGATATCCATATGGAGTACCGAGTCACATTTACTTACCCGATTCTTAGCATTGACATCTGCACCATGTTTAATCAGCACTTCAGCGACGTCTGCATGACCTCCTTTAGAAGCTTCATGCAATGCTGTGGATTCGTCCTACAAAAATTTTAACAATGTTAAAATTGCTGTTCACCAATAAGAAGTAAATCATGCCGGCATGGTATGAGGCATATACCGAAAAAGTCTGACAATATTATTGAAATCAAAAAAGGTACAGTAATCAAGGAGTATACTTTCAGTGTGATGGGAAATTAAGGATGTACGATCGGAAAAAGGAAAAGTAATGTAATTTTTTTCAAATGGGGTTTTTTGAATACCTACATATGAGAGTAGTCCAAAACTGGGGGGGAAAGATGGGGTCACCGCGGTTGTTTTTTACAAAATGACATTAACAATTCAAGATTTTTCACAAAATCACTAACAATCAATAAAACAGGTCATCATTTTCATATTTATATCATAATTGCATTTTTCACTTTCGCACTGTAAAAGAACAAACACATTTTAAATTTAAACTACTTTGAATATTTACTTACATTAAAATTGAGCTAAAAAGCCACGATATTTATTTTTTAACCAAAATTGCGACAAATATGCCCCACCTTTTAGGAATGGGAGAGGGTAAATTATTAATTTTTGATTGTTTCGAATAATGTCAATTTTCTCAAACTTTGCTAAATAATAGCTCTTTTTGTGAATTTTTCAAAACCACATTTTGTTTAGTAGGTCTGTCTAAAGAGCAAGTCATAGGCATTAAATAATCCGCTTTCAAATATTCCAAATTTGGATAATAGATTTTTCAAAGACACATCTCTCTCTCTCTCTCTCTCTCTCTCTCTCTCTCTCTCTCTCTCTCTCTCTCTCTCTCTCTTCTGTATGTCTGTCTCTCTGCCGTTATATTTTTTCGAGGCGAACGTTATTGTTTTGGAATATATCGCTAAACAAACAACCAGAACAAATACAACTTTGAAATAATGATACACTGTTACCGGTCTTCGTGCAAAATTATTTGAATAAAGTCGAACGCCATATGAGTGGTGGGTCACCCTCTTTGCTGACTGAACGCGGCCATCTTAGCATAATTTGTTCTTCTACATTTTGAAGTATTGCAGTAGGATTGTATGACCAGGACACCATAAAATGTCATAGCATTATACGATTTAGTAAGTGTAACGTTAAAGTGGAAGAGAGATACGTGAAATTGTTGAAGTATTATCGAGTACCGAGTCACATTTACTTACGTCATTCTTAGCATTGACATCTGCACCATGTTTAATCAGCACTTCAGCGACGTCTGCATGACCTCCTTTAGAAGCTGCATGCAATGCTGTGGATTCGTACTACAAAAATGTAAACAATGTTAAAATTGCTGTTCACCAATAAGAACTAAATCATGTCGGCATGGTATGAGGCATATACCGAAAACGTTTGACAATATTATTGTAATAAACAGTCACAAAAATCAAGGAGTATGCTTTCATTGTAATAAGAAATTAACAAAACACAACAGCTTGCATACTGATATTTTACGTAACAAATCAAATAATAAATAAAAACTAGAAACGTAAGCAATTGACTCATAGTAGCCATTTACCAAAAAATTACGAACAAAACAAAACAATGCGCATTGCATTGTCCATTGTACGTCTTTGCAGCATTCGTAACCAAAGACCTTTAAAATTCGTTATAATCACCATTTAAATAATTGGATTAAAATAATTTATTTCGACCATTCTATGACAGATGAAATGACTTATGTGAAGCACGGTCACTCCACAAAACGGACGTCCATCAACGTCGCTTCGCCATGACGCAACGTACCAGCTATCTGGACTGGCTTTGCGTTGCAGCTATGGTGGATATGACATCAAAAAGACTTATATTAGAAGCCGTACATTAACAATATTGCAATGACGTTTTTACGCGTAGTTCCGTCAATTGAACTTCAATTCTTCATTATTTTGCCATTATCTATTGCTTTCTTTCATCAAAAGTCATTGCTTTGTACACCTTCCTTGTATTCACGCACGCCTCACAACAAATAGTCTCCTCATCTAGCCTAAACACACAGGAATCATCAACATTACCTTTGTGAATACTTTAGTCATAGCGTTGTGAGCTAAATACTGTCTTTTTAACAGTTTCAAGCGAATTATTGATGAAAAGTTCGTTTCGATACATGGTCAGTGGCGTCGACAACATAACCATTGACCATTCAAACTGCTGTCAATCACAAAGTGACGCGCAGAATGTGCTAATGATTCAACATTTGCTGTGTACACCGGATCACCTACGATATACACAATGCAATATAAAAATCCCCAATAAAGAACATTCAATCGACTTGAGAACGTCCAATGCATACCGCCGCGATTTAGTTACGAAAGTTTTTTTTTCATATCTTTATTAGCTGTCTCCCAATCTTGATCACAAATATCTTAGTCGAATACTTGCAAGGAAAAGCCTACTTGAACCAACTGCGAATATGTTTGAATAGTGCTGCCACGTGTCGCTGCTGCCACAGCGTTCACCAGGTTCAACTTTCTGTGGACAAGTATGTTTTATGTTTATCGATGGCCCCAACATAATCTATCTTGATTTCCAAGAACGTTCTTTTTTATTATAACAGAATGTATAATAAGACCGTATCACCATTTTACATTCTGCTGTAACCTTTATTATGAAGGTAGTAGTCTAATTATAAGTTTCACTTTCATGCCTACACTATGCAATGAGCTCGCTTCGACCGGATACTATAGAAATAATGGGCGACGCGCTGACCATGAACGTTTATTTGTGGGCAAGGGCAAGGCTTGCCGAGCCCGTTAATTTTGCTTTCCTCGAGCCCGCACCCACAAACAAACGTTAATGGTCAGAGCGGAATCTGTTATTTCCATTATATTATCAGCGAACCCAAGAAAACCGTCAAAATTTCCGAAAATTTCAGGAGCGAACGACATCTGGGCCCGAGAAACTGAGCATTAATACCCGACGCACTGTCACGCGCGCTGTAAAAAATTGGCAAATCCGGAGATGTTTTCAGAAAGAAGTATCTCAACTTGACCTACAAGTGCTCCATTTATTTTGTGATTGATTATGATTTATGTTTGAGATGTAAAGTTTCGATACTTTGAGTTGTTAATCTTATTATTCATATTCAAGGGCATGTAAACAAACAATTACTGTGTATATGTGGTCAGTCACGTGGTTCAGCTCGACCGATCAAAATGCGACGGGCAGCGCATGGTAATATAATGTGCGATTACTGGAACTCAACAATGTCGTTCATACTGTCTGCAACACGATGTCAACATTGATTTGCATTCATTATTCAGTGCCACTCCCAGACCCTGGGATCGCGAACGATGAGTTTTCGACAGATTCAACGAAATGTTTCGTTTGATATAATATTTCAATGTTGCATTTATATAAAATTGACGAGCTTATATCTATTAAGGTCCGATCGTTCGAGCTCGATGACTCCCGGTAAAAATATGCTGAATCGTATGAGACAAGATCATCGTTTACCTCTATGGCGGTTTATGAGAAAAGCTTCACAGAGTATATTAACAGCATTTACAACTCTTTAGGGACCGTGAATAAAAACATGCGTTCGGCCTCAAACCACCAGCCTATCCCTCCCCCCGGAAGTTTGGAAGTGCGAAAATCCATCCAAGTCTCATTTTGTATCAGCATACCATACAATCTGTAATTACTAATTACACCAATACGAAATCACGCATACACTACTACCCCGTACCCCCTCGCAAATCAACCCTTTTTCAGCACAGACTCGAAAATAACGCAACCAATAGAATGGACTGAATTGAAACTGTGTATCCAAATACGGTTTTACTTACAGGTGCACTGAATTGAAGCACATGTATGAAAGAAGAATGCTGGTGTAGCGCTGGTGACCCACTGCGCTGGCCTGGTGCACGCCAAACAATATTGCGCAATATTCTGCGATACATAAAAACGTATAGCGAGATGTTGCGATATAATAACATGTATCGTGATTTTTACGCTTGCTAAGCGAGATGCGGCCAACCCCCAACCCCCCTAAGTGCAGAAGTTGCGTTTACCTTGCGCGTGTTTCAATTATACGTGGCCCTTACAGAAGTGTGTCGATGTTCTTCATCTCCCTTATTCACTCACGCAAGTTAGTGAAAGACGAAATGAAGAATGGTTCGGTGTTAAACCCCAGTGCGGGGTATAAAACACCCCCAACTCATTGAAAATTCATAATGGTGCTTGAGTGACAACCGGCAACAGCAAGGTAGACCGCTCCGTGAAAATCAGCCTAAACGATTCTCAAACAAAAATAATTGGCATACCATAAGCATAGACTGTATCATAAACAACCAGCAAAGTTTCACAAAGCTTTTTAAAATTACGACGATTGGAGGTAATAATCGCTTTCGGAACAAAGGAAATGGCCCCTAGAAAACAGTCGTTCCGTGATTCAAACAATGGTTCTACTCCGGAATAAAAAAGGACGCGATGCGTACCCGTTCTACATACTCAGTACGCCCAAATAATCACGTGATGCCGGTACAAACAAACCCACATGTGTACTGAACGCGTATTGAAATACACGTACGTCTGTGCGCGTTTGTGCACATGGCTTTGTTTGTACCGTGGTCGATTCGAATTCCGGGTTTGGCCTATTGTCCATCATTCAGTGACGCGCAGAGGTGTAAACTGGTCAAACATTCGCTGTGCATACGAGAACAAATACGATGAAAACAAACCAAGTGTACGGTCGCTTAGAATTACATGTATATCGGCGTGCACACAGAAAGAAAATTTCGTGGATGTCATAAGTTAGCGCCTATGATGCAATGACATCGCTAAAGTGAACCCTTTTTGGACGTGACTTCGCTAAAGATGAGTCGGTATCGGTACGATGTATTCTTGCCAAAAAGTGTGTACATGGTATTTTACAAAACTGTGGGCAGAGTCCATAGTTTTCATTGACAATGACATCGAAAACAAATAAACATCAAAGCATGGCGGTACCCTCCATGATCAATATAATTACAGCACTGTCCCTCTAATAGAGGGACCATGATTCCAGTCAGGTGAAGAGAGCCACTTTTTTAAACAGCCCCCCCCCCCCCCACCATCTACGACCGAAAGTACTGGTACGATACAATTGCTTTTTATATAAATGGTAGCCCTGAAAACTACCGTATGGTTTGTAATAATGTACACGTGTTCTCACACGTGGAAATGACATGTCGTGTTAGGACAGCCGCTAAGCTTTAGACACATCGGTTGCCTTATTAACGTTTGGACTTCTGTTATGAGAATAACATAAAATTTGCAAGACATCTGAATTGTCGAAACATTGTATCTGTCAGTTCACGGTGAGCAAGTGAGCGTTATCACCCGATCTTCTAAAGGCTTTAGGCCTAAGAGGATACGTGTGTCCGAGATCGGTTCATTGAGTAGGCAATATATCGTAAGATTTCGACAAAGGTTGGACTTTAATTTCTTCAATAACGAATATATCTATGAACAGAGTCCGTGGTTGATTCCAGTCGGAGGTTAACTAACGTTTCACGCAAAAATTGCTCCGAAAATAAACATAACTCGTGATGACTTGTTGGGGTCACCCTTCGAGCAACCGAGTAGGTTCCCGCGATCAGTTACAGATATCGTGATACACGAGATTTAGGGAAATCTCGACCCTTCCGTGATGCACTTAACTTACTTTATTTTTCTATTTTAGTGATCGGTTATGAGAGATAGCGACCTTAACATACCAAAATATTTCTTATATTCTTTGTTTGCGGATTTCACTGAATTAGGTTTGTACATATTTACAACATGAAACAGATGTTCGTAATACTCACCAAACCCCGAAAGTAATCTCTACCATTGACATCATCAAATCCATCATCTAACAAAGACTTAGCCCTCTCAACATCACCTCGCTCTGCTGCATCAATGAGATCCTGTAATAGTAAGCAATAAGTTATACCCTGCTATACTCAGATTCCAGTGATGGTAAACAATAAAATATACACTGCTAAGCTCAGATTCAGACTGCATGTTGGATGATAAACAAACATATACATGGATTTAAAATGGATTTCAGTACCAAGCCCAGGTCTTGCTTACATTTATACATACAATTTAGTGAGTTGTACATCATCATCTTACGGCACGTAAATTGGTATGCAGAAAATGCTGATGCACAATACACAGAACTTATATTTGTCTTATACCCATCTTCGTTCTGATTCTTTTATTCATTGCCAAGGACAACAGTACGAGGGACAGCAAAGCTGGCGCAAGATGGTCATTTGATCACTTCCTTGTGATTTGGAACATGAACTGAACTCATCTAATAACTCAACTAATAACGATTATAGCCTTAACAAGGAAATATGATATCAAACTGGTCCAATAATCATTTCCATTCAGGGTACAAGTGCCGCCAATTTAACTGTTCGTGCAAAAGGTTGTTCGTGCGCAGTTTTTCAGCGGACTGGCAAATTTAAAAACGGGCGGGGAGAAAAAATCTATATTTACTGTGGGCGGGGAAGAAATTTAATTATTTTCAGTAGGCGGTAGAAACTTTTTGACCGTGGGTACCTGAAAATACGTAGAGGGAGGGGAAAGCCGTGGTTGATAGAACTTGTGGGGGATAGAGCGCATAACTTCGAGGGGAGCAATATTCCAAGGTATACTGCTAGCTGCTCGCACGGTTTTGCGTTGATCTTAGTTTTCTAGTGGGCATAGGGGCATTCCAGTAATTGGGAGAGGGCAGTTGGGAGCTTGCATTGTTGTTGGGAATGGGGGGTCAACCATATATACTGGAGGGCAGAGGGCATCAAAATTCAGTGGGAGGGTACATTTTCCGTGTATTCCAGTGGGAGGGCAGTTACGAACAGCTCTACTTTCCCCTCCAGATTTTAGGTCAAGGACAAAAATCAGGAAAATCAGTATATCAGCCTTCAAAACATGTTTTGTGATAATTTTGCAAAATTGATGAAATTTACCAGTTTGCGGCACCTGAAAATAATACATTACCAGGTCCTGGTAATACATAACCAGGACATTTGAGATTTACAAATTTAAGTAGGACCATCCTGGACCACTGACAGTTAGTGGTGGTGCCAGGTGTCCGGAAAGGGTAAGCGTACCCTGCTAGCATGCTACATCCATCAGGATTGGTCGAAAAATTATCTAAATATTGTATGAAGTGAAACAGTATATGAATCACTGTATTAAGTCAAAGCCGGGAATGCTGTCGCTAATCATTTGAGTGACCGAGGTGTCATATTTGGCCACAATGTCGTCATATCGACCGTAAACTTTTAGAAAGTCTTCACGAGTCTTTCGGATGTGAATCCCTGTCTCACTACATTAGGGGACGACTGCATTAACTTGCATGGTACCTGAAACCCGAGTCCTTGCCTGAGCAACTCGGGTGACAAACAGAAGACTTTTAATCCCCAGGTGTGAATGTTCCATTGTTATGTTTATCTTATCCAGCTGTGCTATTGTAGTGCCATTGTAGGAAAGGCAGGTCTGTGAAATTGATCCTTTAGGGAAGTCGGGTATTCCTAAGTTAATGGAGCCTTCCGTAATGAGTTCTGATACCAATAAGCTGTGTCTCATTTGAAAATGCACAGTAGATTAAAGTTTATCTAATTTGTTTCATATAGTGTTATCTACAGTTAGTATAAAATATTTGAATTGATATATTTCTTGACTTCAGAAATATTGACAGAAATACTGACTATACAACAATGTCAACGACAGAGCTTTGACCCGAATCTCGTAAACTAAAAGAATGGACAAGGAGAAACACAAGGTGTGCCGTTTGTACCTGTATTTATTGTCGATGTGCTGTCAATGGACAATTACTGAGACTTAATACAAAAGTTTGTACGTTTCATTAAATTTGCTATGAACGGAGATATATTTAGTCATGAACAGAGAACGGCTAACACGTTGATTTCAAAGTACCATATTGTCATTGTTGACAATATTTTATTGACACGTGTCAAGATGGAAATAGGTAAAGAGTACAACTTGTGCAGCTATATATATATATATATATATTATATATATATATATATATATATATATATATATATATATATATAATAGTATTTTAATAGACTAAGCTTTAAACGTATTTTAAATTCTATCAGAATACCGATGCGCGAGGACTTTGGTTAATAACGTTTCTTCTAACGTTTCGTGCGAAACAATTGTGAATCCGCTCACCTTTGGATCCCTCCATTTGCTGGCAGCCATGGTCATGCCATAAACAATGCCAGGAGTTCATCAAACTTCATTAATGGCGTGCACCTTCTCAACGTCCTAGCAGCTGTCGAAACAAATATGGCGTTAACGTTACTCAAGGGGTCTCGTGACCAAAGATACGTATATTATGGGTTAATATTAACTTCTGGTTATCCTATTTCATCAAAAACATCAATAAACATCGTCGGGTGTATAATGACATCTCTCTAATCTTGTCAGTGTTTGTTATAGCAAACTGTTCCTTTATGTAAGTTACCTTCACAGCAGGATACATTGAACAATCGAAATCATTCAAAACCGATGTTATGTTTTGATGATCAATAAGTACCTGGAAAAGACAAACAATAAGCACTCTGTGGGTAACTGTGACGTTCATATACAAGTATTGCGATTTTTAATATAGATACAGCAGTATTGAAATCCATTCGTAATATTCGTACGGTGGAAGTGACTCAAGTACCGGGCGATCTGTAACATTGGGATATCTAAGTATTCTGGTGAACAACAGTGAACCGTGGCAACGCAAAAATGTAGACTGTGGTCAACTTGATAACATTTGACAAATATCCGAGAGGTCACAATACGTTTGTGTTGAGTTGCGATCTTGATCTACTGACATGTTATAAACCTACCTTGAGGTCTCCCGGTCGAAGACGTTATTTAAGTAGAACGGTCTAAAATATCAACTTCAATTGTCCCCTTACCGATATTTGTAGTGTCAAATTGATATAACTATGCGGCTTTCCCTTACATGAAGTGCATTGTTGGCCTTGTAGTAAGCTCACACTCGTTAAGTGTTTTTATTGAATTTCAACAAGCTGTTTAGAAACTATTTGTCAAGACTACGAAAATAAATATATTTCATCTATTTCGCGACCCTGTCTTCAACGGCCTGGAGCATGCAGTTTTCTTCTAAAGTAGTGTTGTACGATTATTAAGACCAAACCCTGAAAACTTCAAACAGCAGCTGGCTGGATGTTGATATCAAATGACTTGTGGTTTAGACCTATGGACATTGGTGCACCACCAAGTTTCTTTCCGAAATTACAGTATTTCCTTAACGTGTGTTATCTTCCTGTAAAAAATGGAAAAGAAAGTCTTAAAGCGTAAATGCTTTTCATGAATAAATATACAAATGTTAATCTGTCTATGGCTAATGGAGGTAGAAGCGAAGTAAGCACATACGCTCATTTCACACTGTGTACAGGCCTGTAATTGCTGCATAGCAATCACAGAGTTGTACAGAGTGTACGTGGGAGCCAAGTCTTTGCAAGGGTAAGCCTGGTGTAATTTTACAACCGATTGAAATTGTATCAGTCAGATGTCATCGATAAGATCAGTTAATTATTGACAAAATGAATATACAAATAGCATAGGGTATTAGTGTAAATAGGAGGCGAGAGCAGAAGTCTTTGGCGGACGACAGTTCACACACAAGTCATGCCGATCGCCGACGTCCTAACAATAAAGTTACTATTGAATGACGGTTGCGTCACACGCAGTAAACAATTGCTTTCGACACGATTCACGAACTCACTCTAAGCTGAAATGCAACCATTATTTGTAATGTTACTTCGTGATTTTATCATATAGAGCTTTCTTACTAGGCTAAACATGAGCGTAGTGCTTTTGAAAATCGATTCGGCTAACTGATTTTCGATTTTTCTTCGAAAACAGATATGAAAATCTGATGGTAATATGATGACTGCAAAGATAAAACATACGACATAACTTGAAGCCTTTGCATATTTTCCATCCCCAACTAGTTTGTACATGGAAAATCAAAACTATTTGCTCAGTTGAAGAAATATGAAATCGCACAGGACAGTAATCTTACTTCTGCCGCGGCTAAGGTCGAAATATTTACTAATGACATGAGCTTTTTAGTGCAAGTATCAATAGCTTATCTCTTTTGTTGTTGTTGTTATTTTTGTTTACTTACTTCATATTATCTGTTTCCAAAATGTGCAATGTTATATCTCTTTGGTTGTTGTCTCGCTACTTTTTGTTTTTATTGCTTGTTTGTCTGTTTCATCTTTACAATACATATTGTGCCCTAGCTCTTGTGCTTTGAATTCCTCAGCAACCTTTGACCTTTTCTTTGTTTTCAAGATGCATCATTCCTACAGATGGTAATCCTGTATGGTTTTCAGGATGCATCACAGATGGTAATCCTGTATGGATTTGTATCACCCTGTGCATTTACAGCGCCCCCAATCTTGAATTCCCACCCTTCCGAATGTCATCAGTTGACTTCATTATTTCTGTATGTCTGTGTAATAATCACTATCAGTAGTATTACGTCTAAATATTCCAATTTGAAGGCATAAAATTCCTCACTGTAAGCGTGATTCAGTGCCTTGCGTTTTTGCTTTTGATTGCATTCCACGATCCGTAACATTTTATAAGTTGATTTATTTATAATATAAGGCAACTTACCACACATTGCTATACCAAAATTTCAACAGTTGCCGTCACAAGACTGATAGTCAACAAACTCAGGGCAATAATGGATTTTACCGTTATGTGTACGAAATTTGTCATTGGACTTCTCGCTCTATAAGTAAGACTGACAATTTGTATTGCAGTTAACCCTTTATCGCACATTCATTCTTTGGTCATGATCGTTTTCCTCGCGACATTCCGAAATTAGCGACAAATAAACAGTTGGTCTTTCTTTCTCCTTGCAGTACTCATGGAAAGTTGGTTACTTAGGAGTGATGTTAACCATATCAGTTGTTGATATTACTCAGCTGTTTGGTCACTCCACTTCAGGATGGGTTGTGTTACACTTTCACGAACTGTTCAAACATTAAGTTGACTACACATGTTTAGTGATATTTACGACGTACAACGGTAGATGTCAGAGGAAGGCTGGAGTTTGTAAAATTATCAGTGTTTTTTTCCGGATTGTGAAAAATATCTTCAGCCATTCACGAAAAGTTTATGAAGATAAACAGCAAAAATCGCGTAATTTAAATGTTGACCTCGCGCTATCACAAAAAAGTGCTGGATCGAGTGGCTGCGCAGCGCACGAAGCGAACAGCTTTACGGCATCTATGAATGCAGCTTGGACATATTAGCTGTACCAGTCGATTTTTCTCCAAGAATTGTGCATGCTTCTAGACGTTCGAATTCCAGATGCCGAATTTGCCATGTCAAAAAGGACGCTGTACCCGGATTAGGGAAAACTTGAAGTAGGTACAGCATTGTAACACATTTTGCAACATGATAAAAAGCCTGTGTTGGTACCAGATTGTCTCATCAGGAAATTTAACCACCAGATTACAATTTCAATGGAAAACAAAAGGCTATCACATCTCCATAGTCCTCTTACAGACTAGAACAAAGGCGATCCCAGGGATCGCGAACAGTGCTTTAAAACATTTCAAAGTTATGTATATCGTCAGCTTTGACGTTTGACATTCTGAGTAGCTTTTGCTTTGTGTCCGAAAGTTACACGGAATACGATTATGACCTCCTGAATAATTAATAATTTAGAAAATGCGATGTAGTAGAGTTATCTTAACTTTATTACTGACCACGATGTAGTGGTGATATGGTAGAAACATCATGTCAATCTCGTTCACTCTACGCGTGCGCGAATCCACATACCTACTCATCAATGCGTCAAAACCTTGCTGAGATGACTTTATGTTACACACTCAACAACTTCAACCATGTCAATGTCA
The DNA here is from genome assembly GCF_041260155.1 of Ptychodera flava. Classification (NCBI taxonomy): domain Eukaryota; kingdom Metazoa; phylum Hemichordata; class Enteropneusta; family Ptychoderidae; genus Ptychodera; species Ptychodera flava. The sequence continues at coordinate 28,670 of NW_027248291.1, forward strand.
GCTTCTGACCTTTACAATTAATGTAACTGAGGTGAGCACACGATATTCCGCTGTCATAGAAAGGTTAATCTGCAGAAGGCTTACCCCAGCAAGGTATTCAACAAAAATATTGACACAGTAGTCTAAAATTAGCAAGCCAGTATTTACTTAGTTATACATGTGGCGACAGTACGCCCTTTGATAACCTCAACGCAAGCCATAAAATACCTTGGCTGTTAAAAGCGGGCATTGTTCCAATTGTGATATTATAATCATAATTGACAACGACACGACGTTGAGCCGATACGCAGAACTGTTTATGACTTTATTTGAATGGACCATGTCAGAAGCACTTAAACATTTTCAAACACTGGGAGTCGACGAAGTCGATTAGACTGAAAAATAGCAAATGCTTTAATCGTGGATTAATCACAGCTTTCACGTGTTGAAGATCGTAAATGGGTGCTTCTGGAGTAATGCAATTGGATTTCTAGGTGTAAAGTTCGGCCGAAATGTGTTTTTGGTTACATTCCTCGTATATCCAGTAGCCGGGCCTTTACAATGATATATAAAGTGTTTGTTGCTTTGATGATACTATTATTAGGAATGCATAATGTCGCCATGGTCTAAAACTGGAAAAGAAAAGAAAAATAAAAATTAGGAAAACATGTAAAACTCAATGTCACATTTGATCACGGAAATACCCTCTTTTCAGTCAGAAAAAAAGCCTGACAAGGCACTGCTTTGTAACCAAACGTAAATGTACTCAGGACTAGAGTATCTGTAGATGTCAAATATCACCCGACTGCTTATATGAATTTATATCTACGTTCTCAGATATTCAGATGGAAAATCATACCAAAGGACGGGATATAAACGCTTTTGGCGACTGCTCTCCCGCTACGATTCGGATAAAAAGAACGAATTCCCACAACTTACAATTCTCCAACTCATCGCAAAATCTCTCCAAACCAGGAATAGACTGACACATGCTCCATCCTTGAAACCTCTAGACACATGATAGAGATTCACTCAATACCTGTCCGCAAGGCATTTCCTGCCTCTAGAAAAGCAAGTTTATATGACCGACTTGTTTTAAATCGTTCACCCTTCCATATCGCGGTCACCGATACAAGTCGCCCCAGCGCCCTCAGTACTGGGCACCACCAGCGTATGGAGTTCTAATCAGCCGTCATAATGTACTTCAAAAAGCAATGCCATTTGAAAAAAAAGGAGCAAAGGTCATCATTGAAATCACCATGGAGACAAGATGACTTCATGTTCTTTATTACCTTCAAATATTATGTATTGCCATCGGGATATGACGCTAGGTTTCAGTCACAAAAATGCAAGGCAATTGCCCCGATAGAGCAGAATTTCGGCCAAAAAGACAGGGTTTTTTGTTTGTTTGTTTTTTCGTTGCAGTCCAGATCCTAACCGCAGAGTCCCCAGTTATCTCCATGGACCGTTGCGGGGCTGTGCTGGAGGCCGTATAACGCCGGGAACAAACAGACCTGTACGCAGGGCTAACCCTAAACCAGCGCCATAAGTAGGTCTAAGTGGTATTGCTTGGTTACCAACGGACACATGTGAAACAGTTTATAACTAATCATATAATGCATGCTTTGTCAAACGAATACAAGTTGACTCAGCCGGCAATGCGCATACAGGGGCTGGCTAGTCACTTCGCATATAGGTGATTAGCACAGCGACTACCCAGGCGACTGTGGTGGCGTATACCGACGTGACTGCAGGGTTGCTAGAAGTAAGACATATTGGACAAATGAGCTAGGCCAGTGCTACCGAACAGCTGTTGCTTGCATTGACAAAGTTCAGTTCTACCCTGACAAGTATTGCCCAAGCTTGTAAATATATGTATGTCGAGGCAAATGTTTTTGGGAGGGCAGTGCTCATATTTATGACAAAGGTAAAAGCTGAGTAGTACAACCGTTTTTCAAACGCCCGTTACTTGTAAAGTAGTTTTTACAGGTCAGCAATTATTTGTTTAAAGACAAAAAGGTCAGAGTAAACAAACGAGCTAGACGATGATTAATTTAACAGCGCAAAGGGATACAAACAAAACTTATCAGTACTTGTCACAAATTGGAGATTTATATGGCGACACATTGATGCTTAAAACTGTTTCAGCGAAAACGCCCCGCTCCTTCAGATAAGGCTGACACATACTGGTTTTGTGTTCCACTTACTACTGAGAAACAAAAACACGGTGACCGTATTTTACCACTATATCAAAGAGAGTAGGCGAGCGTCAGTTTTGCTGCTTATCATGTTAATGTTCATATCACGATTGTATGTGAAATTCCAAAGCAAGCAACATAGATCGTGAAACCAAGCCAAATTACAACACGACGCACAGGCAGACTGGAAATGAATAGTCTAAAAAATGATATTATTTTCATAATTATCAAAAATAAAAACGTAATCAAGAAACATTGATATCACTTAAACCGAGTCATTATTTCATCGCTGTAGGTGTATAAATTGTGTATGGCATGCTATGGGCAGCCGGCCGGGCGTCCAGTATACAATGATTCCCCTTGTATATACTCGATAGTATACTGGACACCCCGGCAGGCTGCACATGTCATACACAACTCATACACCTACAGCGATTTTATCGACTATTGCTCCATAGGCAGGAAGCTCCACCCGATGAATACTAATTCTGTTTTAGTGATATCAATGTTTCAAAATTACGAATTATTATATTTAATACTAATGAAAAAAATATCATGTTTTAGACTTTCATTTCCAGTTTGCCTGTGCACGACGTTGCGTGTTGTCAGTCGCTATCATCAGTATTTTCTTGTAAGCAGAGTAATATACTGTACACATCCCTGCTAAACTTGTTTTAAGTATCCACATATCTACGTGACAAGTTGCGTAGAATAGGTGCGTAATTTTACAAGTTGTACACGCTATTAGTGGTGGACTTATAGTCAAAACAATTAATGTAGTGTCTCATTCAATTATATAGGTTTAGTCTCCAATTGAAATGCTCGATTTTTATTTCATTTCCTGACTCAGAGACATGATAAATAAGTTTTTTTTTTACATTTTATTTCAGACATAGCTGTACTACTGTTGTTCGAGTATGCAGACATATAGGACCGGGTAACTCAAATCCATTGTGAGGACAGCTTAAATTTATGTTTTACCTTAAAATGTCACACTCAGGCTGTGATCTCAGTGCAGATACCTGTCCTACTCTTGCCATGCTGTCCGAGTAAAACAGACTATTGTCAAAGATTGGATGTCGCTCTGCACACAATATTTAGTATTGTAAATCGGGTAAATACAATGAAAATTGCACATTGACAATGCATGATCTACCCCATATAGCCTTTACTTATTTTGGGTCAAACGATATTCTGCCGTAGGTTACTGTGATGTAGGCAACTCAAGATGACTGCTCGCTTTGATTGCCAACTAAAGTGAGGAAATTTCTGATTAAGACAGTTTTAATAACAACACCATAAATCATCAGGTTGTCAAGGATTCTAAAGTCTGCTCACTAAGTTTGGTTCATTGACTTTAGTAATTTATTCGACATTGATATGATTTCTTGCCCTCTGAAGTTTGGATTACGAGGGAAACATTTAAGATCTGATATGATTTTGAAAAGAAAACGCTATATGGGCCACGTCAAGCAAAATACTACCTGATGGTCAAATTATCAATTTTTGTTTTTCTGCATTTTTTATGGTTCTCTATCTCTAGATTATGTCACTGAAGTTTAAGGTCCGAACCGCGATCAGAAGTATGATTTTAGCTCATTTGAATATAACCCCTGACCTTAGATTTGCATACTGGTTTTCCTTTGCTCTTCATTCACACATCATCAAATTACTGTGTACCTCTGCATTGTTTCTTCCATAGAAAAACCACGCTGATGAAAAGTGTTGTTTTTGCCAACATGATATGAGATAAAAATGTTTCATTTAAGCTGTGTAGATATCTTATTAACATGATTTTCAGGTTTACAAACAAATTTATGCATGTTCACTTTCACTTCAATAGGCATTGATAATATAACACACTTGTTCAGTGCCCACTCTCACTGCAAAATAATACTTCAAACAACATACATGTACTGGTACATAAATGAGAAATACTCAATCTTATTTATTCACTTTTTGAAGTGTGGTTTATACATTTTACATACAAACTGTACAAAAGTCGGCCCGAAAAGGTGGCCTTACATGCTGTTGAATAGTATCATGTAGTTGTTTATGGCGGGCATCTGACAAACCTCCACATTCAAGTTTCTAGGGAAAGCTTCCTGTGGTGGGGGCCAAGCTACACAATTTCTAACCAATGCTATCTCAGTTTCAATTTCATCAAGGACTTCTTTTACATGAACTTTACCTGGATTATCTTTATTAAACCTAAAATGGTGATATTTCCTGATGCCTTTCAGTGGTTTGAGATATGCAGATAGGTATGTATCCCACTGATACCATTGCCATGTATGATCAGACTCTGAGTCTTGTTGCAGGACATGACTTTTATTAATATTGGCTCTCTTGTTGACAAGAGTAGCTAACTGATCCACTGTATCAATATCACTACGTCTATATAATTGACAGACTTTACCAAAGCATGCGTCACAGATACATTTTGTGTGCCCAGGTTCCATGAAATGAATTTGAATTTCATCATGCAGACCAGTACTGGTTCTCCATGACATATAGTGCAGAACAGATTTGTTTTTATTTTGACCCCCGCAGTTGTCAGCATGAAAGGAACATTGTTTTTCACCCAAACTGTGATCTGAAAGATGGTGATGCAATATGCTAATTATATTATTGGTCCTGCACTTTTCTTCCCATCCTGACCAATGCTATCAGCTTCAGTGAAAAGATAATTAATTTGTCCTTACAAACTTTATTACAACACCAAAACAGAAAACTTTCATTGGGCTAAGGAAGTACAAAGGACCATTTTGTCTTGACTGATGGGGAAGTGAAAAATGTTGTACATAATCAAAACTGTAGGCTAATGAACAGAAAACAAATCTTGTGAACAAGGACTGTGAATAGAATACCAAGAATCTTATTTTGTTGTGGTAATGATTCATACTCTTCATATGACGTCTGAACACAATTCTTATAAAATTCTCTCCGTTTCTGTGCTCACGGCCTTAATAGACCTTTTCCCGGTTATCCCATGATGCCTAGCTGCCTACGTCACTGGGTCTTGTACATTTCCGGTTGTCAAAATGGCAGACGACATTGCAACTTCAGGTCCGTCTGTTGTGACTTACAGGTATTTAAAGAGTTTGACATTTAACAAACTTCGAAGTTTGTGTCAGGTTGAACACATTAGTTCGCTTGGCAAAAAGTCTGAGCTAATTTTTCGTTTATGTGACCATCACGGCATTTCTACATGCGGGGAAACTGCTCTTGCCGATATTTCGAATGTCACTGTGCCAGCTGGACAACCTCACCGCAACCATAGGCGAAGACTGTGGTGCGCAACTGAATCGCTGAAGGAAGAGTACCACAGACTTCCAAAGTTTGAGAAAGTGACGAGCGGATGGACAACTGACATTCGGCACATTCCACCTGTATCCATCGAACACATAAAACAATATTTGATATATTGTGCAGACAAGACATACGACAAGGAATCTCTCCGTGCGTACAAGTCCCTCAAGGCCTATGAACTTTATGATGCAGGACATGTTCATAGTCTTGAGTTTAATCCATATATGCCATCATCTTCATTTCAATTCTTAAGAGGAATATGTAATGCTTCCCAAGATAGTTCGAAGTCGTACAGAGTTTGTGTATGCCTTGACAGAAATGGACAGCCATATGGCGCTGTATACCGATGAGTTGCAGGGTAAGTCATGACCTCTCTTGGTTGTCAACAAAATGATATTGTCTCCTATAATGAGTCTGCCTATAATTGACAGATACTTATACATCACAGGGCTCAAAATTAGCGGTAGTCCCGCGTCCACAGACTACCAACTTTTCCCTTGGGCTACCACAATCCATGAAATGGTAGCCAACATGGACTACCAAAAACCAGGACATAAAATTCAGTCAGTACTTGGCGTGTAATGTACAGTACAATATCTGAACTGACGTACTTGAATGACAGGCACTTGAAGTGATGGTCAATGAAAACGCATTTTCAGTGCATTTTGATGATATCACGGGCGATATTAGCTCTGCATGGCAGGGCTGTGTGTTACCGACGTTATACAGCGTTTGGTGGGAGGTCGTATAACGCCGGTAACACACAGCCCTGCCATGCACAGCTAAGGCAATATGCGTCCTCCCTATAGAAAGCCCATGGTCTATTTTTAGCACTGTTGCATTGTCTAGTCTCGACGTGCTGAGGTCGTTGTCGTTGGCATGACGACTATCAAAATTTTCATACAACTCTGAGACTGAAAAAAGTTGTCAAAGGATCACCAAACTTTCGAGTACCACCGTGTCCATTAGGCCTAAAAAAGATAGTTTCTTGTCATCGCGTGCGGTATTTCAGCACCTGCTCATCATGGCATTTTTGGGGTTACATACTGACTGATCCCTGTTTGCATGTCCAAAAGTGCTAAACAGAAAACGAAGTATTATGCAGCCAGTATCTGTTTAATAGTGCCAAACCTGCATTGTTGAGAAAAAAAGGAAAAAAGAAAACCGCGTCACCACATCACTTTTGCTGAATGTCACGGACTAGAATTTTTTTGGGGGTGGGGGGGGGGGGTTGGGGTGGGGTGGAGTTGGGGCTTATACCTGTTTCCTTTTGGTACGGGGTGTCTAAGTATCCAAAACAAATGGCTAGAAAATTCACTTCATGGGTAGAATCTTGAAAATTGCTTTTTCTTGTGTAGTTAATGAAAAACAATATCCCTAAACTAAAATGTGCATGGGCTACCAGCCATTGTCACTGGGCTACCAACTTCAGAAAATGGTAGCCCAAGTGGACTACCAGGGGAAAACGTTAATTTGGAGCCCTTTATCGTGAAGTGGGATATGTAACAATATATTTTTAAAAAGCCATTTTATGACCAAAACATTGGGAGGCTAGTCCCATTTACAGAAAGTATTTTCATAAAACAAATCAATAGTTACTACCATGATAAATATTAAATTCATTTCCTAACCTAATATGCATATCTGTGTATCTAGATTGGGAGAAGCCTGCAGCCATGTTGGTGCATTACTTTTTGCTGTAGAAGACTTTGTTGCAAAGGGATACAAGAAACTACCAGATGGGCCACAGTGTACAGAGGTTTTGTGCAAATGGATTTCACATAAAGGTAAATACCAAGTACTATTGGCATTTTCTTTCATGAAGTTTAAAATTGTAAGTTTATAACGTCGAGCTCCACCATCGCTTTTCATAAAGTTGCAGGTTTTTCCAGTGTAAAGAACATTTCAACCCAATAATATATGTTGCGCGGATGCTCTGGTAAAGGTTACTTTTGTGTTTCATATGGCTTGTTTTTGATATTGAGTAGACTCTGTTAGATAAAGTGTACATAATTGAGCTATAGAGCACACCAAGCTATGGTATTCAACGAGATTTTGAACAGTTCACGACAAATATGCACAAGCAATAGCGAGTGCATATATGAAGTGAACTTGTCTAATCTTGTGGTAAATTAGGCAAAGACTCCATTAACTTGCATGGTACCTGTAACTCAGGTCCTTGTCTGACCACTCAGGATAACTAAGTATGGAAGTAGGGTATTCCTAAGTTAATGGAGCTTTCCTGTAATGATACCGTCGATGGGTGTGATTTATTGCTATTATATCAGAAGAGTATATTGAAACTTTGCTGTGGAACGTCATAAAAGGAATTTTACTCAAGCCGAGAGATCGGGCATATGCTAGCTGTGGTATATCGCCAATATACCAAGGTTCTTATCACATCTCGACCAATCAAATCGCTGTATTTGCTCTATCAATATGCTGGTATGATATAATATGAATTATATCATACCAATATATTGGTGGTGCAAATAAAGCAATCTGATCGGTCAAGACGCAAAAACACTGAGGTATATTGGCGATATACCACAGGTGGCATACGCGTGAGCTCTCAGGTTGAGCAAAATCTGTTTGCGACAGTCCACACCAGAAATTTATAATAGTCGCGCCAGCGGCTTACTGACTACGCATGCGCTTATTCATAATATACTATGCGAGTAACCGGAAGTGTACCCTTCTTTCATGGGCGCCGCCATGTTTTTTTTTTGAGTACTCGTAAATAAACAAAAACGAAACAAATTACTATTATATAACATGCCTTTTATAAAATATACCTCTTTTATTAGCCAGTAAATGTTATTATGCACCTTGTCGCTGATACAAAATATCGTTAATATAGATAAAGGGAGAAAACTGTCGTGCATATGAACGGGGGCATACGCAAAGAATGCCGGGATTGAATTATAGAAGAGCGCCCCCTGTGTCAATAATTAGATTCAAAAATTGCCAGTTTTTAGACGGAACGCTATAGTTTTCAGCTTGCAAGTGGAAGGTGGGCAGTGCGGTTACCATTGCAATGATAATGATTGCATAATACGTCCCTTGTTTATCGCAATAGGCTGCTATCATTGTAAAAATTTTTGTCCAAAATTTTACAGGCTACAGAAAATCTATACCTGCCTTGCTGCAGGGTTTCACGTCGTGTACGTACGTGAACTGCTTTCATCAGAGGGAGACTGGGCATAGTTGTCATATAAACGTTTATGAAGTAACAATTACAGTTTATCATGAATCAATACAAATAACATTGCCAATCTTTAATAACCCCTGGCGCGACACCAGGGCTGAGCCCTATATAATATTATACTGTTTGATATAATAGCAATAAAGCACACCAGTGACAGTATACCACTCGATTTTGATCAGTTCACTCCATATATGCACTCGCTATCACTCATGCATATATGTCGTGAATTGTTTATATTCTGCGGTATACCGCTGCTGAGTGTGCTTTATTGCTTAATTATTACACACTTCCTGTTATATCTTGCATCCAATTTAATCATTATTATTACCATCACGAGCATCATACCTCGGGTGGGTAACAAATCATGATTTTACCCTTCCTAGATTGTGTTTATTAAACTTTAGTATATATAGACTTAGAATTTCTAGCAGTCAAGGAAGATAGTATTTTTATGTAACATGTTTTTTAATACTTTTTGTTCACATTTTCACAGATTCACGTGTTTATCCCACAACTATGGATAATGTGAAAATATACAAGCCTGGATATGGTAAAAATATACGTCAGCAAAACTTGCATGCTGGAATCCATGATGGACGAGCTCCAAGTCAGAGAGCAGTAGACTGTGAACAACTCCTTTTGCTACGCAACAGACTCCTTAATAATTCTGTAAAGGTACCAGCAAGCAATGCCATTGCCATGAGTAGATTTTTCAACCATTTTAATGAAAATCCCATAATGGAGGGGAAATGTGACCTTGGTGACCAATTAACAGTTGATTTATTATGTGATACCAATCTTGGATGTGAAATTGAAGTTAAAACAGAGGAACAACAAAAAACAGTTGAATCAATCACAATGAAACATCAGGAACCATTGACAAATGTGCATAATTTACATAATATCATAATCAGTAGCAAAGTAGATCAGACAATTCTTGATGATGAAGACTTGATGGGTGTTTCATATGAAGGAAAGTTTCACCATTATCTGAACAATATAAAAGTGACAGAATCAGAAGTGCAGAAAATAGAGGAGTCAACGTGAGGTCAAAGTATAAATAAAGAGTGGTATGTTCACAGACATGGTCGTGTTACGGCATCTAATTTTGCATTGGTTTGTAAATTAAAATCTACAAGTCCCCCAGATTGTACTGTTTGTGAAATTTTGAATTATCGGAGACAGTTCACAAACAAAGCATGACAGCAAGGTTTGCAGATGGAAAGTAAGGCAAGAGAATTATATGTTAAAAAAATGAATACAAATGGTCACCCTGGTCTCAGTGTCAAAGAGTGTGGATTTATCATAGATATTGACAGACCTTATCATGGAAGAAGCGGTGATAGATTTGTTCATGACCCATCTCTTTTAATTAAAGATGGACTTGTAGAGCTAAAGTGTCCAGTAAATGATGGACTCAGTATTGGTGAACTTGTTACTAAGAGAGGGAAGGGTTTTTGTCTTGAATATGGTGAAAATAGAAATTTAAGAATAAACGTAGGCATAACTATTACTATCGAGTACAGGCTTTGATGGGAATCACTGGAAGACAGTGGTGTGATTTTTGTGTAGTTGTGTCTCTAAATGACAATTTAATGGATGATGGGTATGAGGTTTTTGTGGAGCGGGTTTTATTTGATTCTTCATTTTATCTGTGGATGTGTGAAAAGGTCGAGAAATTCTTCCTTTCATCCATTATTCCAGAACTTTTCACAGAACGAGTAAAAAGAGGAAAGTGTCTTCATCCAAAGTCATTATATTACAAATACAAAGCATAATTCAACAGAAAGTTTTCATTAATTCATTCATGAAGATTGCTCACTGATATTGTTATAGAAAAAATAATGTTTCTGGTGATATTTAAAACAAATATTTGTTAATTTCAACAGTTTTAGTGTTTCTTGGTGCAATTAACATGGCAATGGCAACCAGTTTGAGTGTGGAACATTTCTCAATTTAAAGTACATATCAACATATAGAATATGAGTAGTGACCCAACTTTCTTCTTTACAGGAGAAATGGGCAGTAACATACACAAAACCTCAACTTGGAATCCGTGAAAATAATCATTTTATTACAAAGAAGTATATCATAAATCTTATGTATATTGTTATTTATTATAATTTATTACAGAATTACATTTAAAATGTGAAATACCTGTAAAATAGATATTTCTTATAAACGATATATAGATAAGACTTGTATAAATAAATTAATACAGGAATGTATAATTTTATGTTTGATTTCCATAATTTAAGTATATATATTAATATATATATATATATATATATATATATTAATATATATATACTTATTATATATATAAATTCTTTCAATTCACAATTTGTCAGTAATAAATGCAAATATAATATGAAAATATCATTTTTGATTGAAAGTATCTTATGTGTAATCTTATTATTTATCACCTGCAGGGTTTGTAGGTTCCAGGTAAAAAATTATGGAAGAGTTGTTGGATTGTTTCCTTGTGCACAGTGACTTTTGGATATGTTTTTAGCATTCAGAAGCTACTCCATATAGCATGTTTATGTGCCCTGTGTTTTGTTTGTAAACTCAGCCTGTAAATTTACAATTGCGCTTTAGTTATTGTTGACATATGAAATCTACTCCAGACATAAATTTCAATTCCAAAAATAATACTGATTGCACACTTGTGTGTTGTATTGATAAGCTTGACAGCAAATATTTCATCACACTTCAGTGATCAAAACAAACTGCTGTTCATACACAGAAAATACAATACAGCAAAAAATTGGACTTTTATCCCTTCATGTCCGATAACCTATGCATATCCACAGAGACACCCAACAAACCTCTAAATGTATTGGTAATTTGTCTGTCTGTGTCAGTTTCTGTCCAGCTGTCTGCTTACATCCCTCTGTATACTCATTTTGTATGCCCCTGGCCAAAATTTCTGCAATTAACTTACATGTCTAAGAAAGGCAGAGCTGACCGAGCCACGATACCAAGACAGTGCCTGAGGTTTACAGAAACTCTAGCCAGAGTCATACAAAAATGACTGACCAACGCAGATGGCTTATCAGAAACAGCAACATATATACAGATGCTGTTTTGTAACTTGTAATTGAAATGACATCCTGACATCAGTATTTCCTGAAGAGAGTGTACCCCCTCCCCCACCATCATCATCAAAAGATAAAATTTGAATACAGCTTCTCAATTGAATGAACTTAGCAATCCCTTAATCCTTCAGGAAAGGTGATTGGAAATTCACCAGAAATGCACATGAAATAAAGACATGCTTGGCAACATCTTTCATGGTCATCTTAATTTCACTGTCAAATACATGAAAATTTTTTATTCTATTTATAGCCCTTTCTATATGAATCCGAGCCTCTGAGATTCGACGTGTTCGTTCAACTTCCTTAGGGTGTAACTGGGCACAATCTTTTCCTTTGAATGATGGGATGTTCAATGAAGCCCCTACAGAAGACAATTCAATTTCTATATTGAATCCCCGATCAGCCATCACATCATCCCCAGTCTTAAAGTGTTGCAGAAAATCGCAATTTTTTGTTATACACTTATCAGAGGCTCGCCCTCCCCACATATCTGATACGTAATTCACACTTCCATTAGGCCCAATACCAACAAGAAACTTACAAGTGTTGTGATGTTTGTAATTGCTCCAGACTTGTTGCTTTGCATGTATCGCTGATGGTGTTTCGCTGAAAATTTCAGTACAGTCAATTACAACTCTAGTATTGGGGTAATTTCTAAATGCACTACATCTACTATCAGACACATCTTCATTTGTGGGCATTGTAAATATGGTAGAAAATTCCCTACTCATGAAAGGTATCCATGTATTGAATATTCTGGACACACTTCCTTCACTGATTGAGAATCTCATTGCTAAGTCATGCAGTTGTAAAACACATTTCAGTCTGACCATAACCAGAAAAAATTCTGTTTTTAGTGATAATTTCCTGTCAGGGCCTGGTTTATTATGATTTCATACTTATAAAAATGACCAAATTGAGTTTCCTTTTCACCCCTCCAGTACTGCAAATTCATTGCTTTGGGTTCGAGATACTCGAAAACTGATTCAAACACTTCATAATTTGGGTATCCTGTCCAGTAAAGAGTTTCTTTGTCATTATTTCTGATTGTGTCCAGACTGAGAATGCATGACTTTAAGTTGTTTATGTTATGTCTAAGTTTACAATTTTCTTTTCAATTTTCACTATATGGTGGTAGACATCTGGATACTTCACTCTAATTTCTTTCATTTTCAATTCTGATTTACTTAGAATTCTTTTTGCAGCAGCAGTGTAATCATGATCAGGAAGACCAGCCGACTCTAAATACTGTTCCTGTTCAAATAGAAAAGACAGTTTCCATGGTTACCTGGTCCAGTGAAGCCCTTCGACGTTTCATATGTCAAAGTAGACGCGTAAAGGGACAAAATCGCCCATTTTTCATGAATTTTGTTTGATACAAGATACTACTTATATTGTTTGACATTTTGAAAGATACTGAATGAATGGGTGACCATGCATATATTCGACCCCAGTTTGATACACAATACATGAAACCATCGCGAAAATAAATTAATGGTCATGACAATTAATTCATTTTTTCAGTATCCATTCATTCAGTATCCTTCAACATGTCAAACAATATAGGTAGTATCATGTATCAAACAAAATTCATGAAAAAATAGGTGACTTTGTCCCTTTAATGCAAGATGCAAAATATCCATGCGCACACTGCTATTTTGACTACAAAACAAGTAACCAGTGGGCAAGTCTAGATTATTTATTCAGAGGTGGTGATCCAGTCTGGATAATAATACAATTCTATAACTTATATTTTCAGACCTTTCCATACAAAGATAAAAACTTTACTTACCTTGTCAGATGATTTCATGGAGATAGGCAGATGTTGGTCATAATTAGATTTGTCCATTTCCTCTGTTTTTGTTGCTCTGGGACAGTTTTCCTGATCTTGTTCTCAGTCTAGAAGAAAAAAGGTTAACACATTCTGTATTCATACACATGTTATATTCAATGAACTCTACCATGAACAAAGGGAATGCAACTCCACAGTTTAAAAAAATATGAAAGGATTTTTTATTATGTCTCCCTTTACCCTCTACAGTACAGGTTACCTGCTGAACACACATCATACACCAGTGTCACATTACACATATGTAGCACCAGATGTGAACTGAATGTGCTCCCGTGGTTTACAACAGGTTCATTACATAGTAGTATAGTTCATGTAACCAACAGATATCTGTCAGATCATTATATGTTACATATTGTAGCCGTTTTCATCAACTTTTGCACAGTACTCTCAGAGTGAAATCACTAATTATAAAACTTCATTTAATATCTACATTAGCTGTTTGTTAACTTGACACTGCTCCAGGCTTTTTAGTAAATTTAGATATCTACCAGAGCAATATCTGTAGCAGGTATCATCAAATTTGGTGCATGATTTTCAGAGATGTATCACTTATTACAAAAGTTCATTAAATATGCAAATGAGCAGATAATTGACATGACACACAGTATCATCATAATGTTGTAAGATTGTCATAAGTGAAAAGTTTCATGAAATTTTGTGAAGTATTTCTTGATATATGTCGACACTGTCATTACTTTTTCCATAGGAAACCATTATATGAAAAAATGATACTACATAACTTCATTAATGTGCAAGCCACACTAACCAAAATCTAATCAGATCTCTTCATTAGCGTATAGTACCTGTCTACCAAATCTGACTTTAAACCCTTAAGGCGTTCATGAGTTATCATATAAACCATTCTATGAAAAAAAATGTTACTACATAACTTCATTAATATGCAAGCCACACTAACCAAATCTAATCAGATCTCTTCATTAGCGTATAGTACCTGTCTACCAAATCTGACTTTAAACCCTTTAGGCGTTCATGAGTTATCATATAAAAAGACAGACAGACAGCCAGACAGACAGACACAAACACACACACTCACACACTGACAGACACACAGGCATCGGTACGACATTGGTTTACTCGTACGAACCTGTGAGCTTCAAATGAGTGCCGCAACAGAACACAAGAGCTTGTTTTGCCATATGGAGTTTGTCGTTGTTTGGGGGGAGGCAGGTGTACATGTACCCTACTCGCATCATGGACTTACAAATGAAAGTTCACATGAACACTATGCATGGACATTGTGATACTTGTTGTCTGTCGACACATATGTAGTCTTACGAATCAATGTACCGATACTGTCCGGCAATAAATTGTGCCGTCTTCAAGCTAAGACGTGCATGTGAGTTGAAAAGCGTTGCTTCACCGCCGGACATACTGCATTCAGTACCTTAGTTTTGTCATAAACCACGGCACAGGCCCTCTATCCACGGCCTGGACACTAGTCTGCACGCGCACACGGTCTACCGATATACCTACTAACATACACGATCACATAGTATACAACACTTACCTTCACATTTTTCCTTTGTATGCCAGTTATGTGTTCCCGTCTTCTTTTCTGCCTGGTCAGCCTCTTTGGAAATACAGTTGGTACATAGGCCTTTGAGTCTGGATCATCGGACTTACGGAAATCTTCAAAGTGTATGTTGCATATTTTCGACCATGGTTTCGGCTCCCATGACTTTAAATGGCATTTTATGTACTTAATCCATGCCTCTCGTCTTTCCAGAGGGCATTAGGAAAAGTATAGTACATACCGCCATCTCTGTTGCATCTTCGGTGACAAAAAGGTACACAACATGAGTCTGATCTACCCATGTTTACGATTGCATCATATGTTTACGTACGCTATTAAGTATAACAATGTCGTCTGCAGCAGGGGCCCGGAAGTAAACGTCACCCTGGCGCCACGGAACTGGAAAGAGAACTATAATAGGTTGTATGGAGAATAATGGTTGGAGGAATGAAACGCGTAACAAACAATTTACTTCCGGTATATCGCGGACGCCATCTTTGATTTTGTTCGCGCCACTGTGACTCCCGAAGTTGATATCACTGTATAGTTCAATCGAAATCTACCATATTAGGAAGTATACCTTCCATATATGACCTCTCTACGGGTTCGGGTAACTTCGGAGATACCCTGGATAGCATGTTTTACCTATGTAGACATGGAGCTATCGAGCGAAGCCTCGGATTGCGTGGTCGACGCGGCGAATCAGGTTAGCGATTTTCAGGCAAGATAACGTTGAATTTTTACCTCTCACTGTACTTTGACATCGTATATCTTGATAAATTAAAATTCACAAGTCTCAAAAATAATTATGAAGAGTCTTCCAAATGTTGTTTTCTGATTGCTATATGTTATTTGCCGTCGCACCCAATACTTTTCCGTCGCAATTGTGTAAACTCTGACCCGCGTCGTGCCATAGCAACCGGACTGTTTACGCTTTTGTTTACATCTAAGGGCGCCAAATTCTAAATTTGCCGGTAGAATCGATCATGGCGAAGTCTTACGACTACCACCTTGGCATTTTGCGCAATCACTGCCGAATTTGTGCAGGTAAATTAGTCGGAACAAGGTATAGCTGTACTCAGTTTTCCAAACCATTGAGCGAATTTTTCAATGTATCAATCGAGAAAGACGAGAATGATGTGCATCCATCTAATTTTTGCAAAAACTGTAAGCGGACTCTTGACAGAGATATGAAGGCGGTGGCAAATAACACAAGGCACTGTGTGAGAGAGGTAGATGTTGAATGGAAAAGGCACGGTAGAACATTTTGTCCAACATGCGAACATTTTAGCAAGAGGGGGAAAGAAAGTTAGCCTTGCAAAGTATAGGAAGATAGAGACTTTCATCACCAGTGATGTTCCAGCAGCTGATAAAGTGGTATATACCTCCGAAACAAGATCAGAGGCTAACAGTACAATTTTGGAGCTGACCCCCAGAAAAGCAGGGCCGGTGTAAAGTTCGTATACACTCTAAAATAGGAGACGTTCAAAATATATCCCATAAACGCCCATGTGACTAAAATCAACCAATCACCGTGTCGATAACGTCATGCGGAACACCGCCGCCAACGTTGAGACGTACGTCTGTGGTCTGACACATGCGCATATTGCGACTGCTCGACTCCGCCTATCGAGGAAAACAACAGAGTCGCAGCAACAGAATCATGGAACTTAAACATCGTAAAGTTCATGCCATGGACGGAGACACTTTCACATGGTCTTCTAGACGTTTTCAGCTGAGGACTGACAATTGATGAACCATCGGATGGCCAGTCATTTCATGTCTTCGTCCACGGTTCGATATAACGCGGGAAAACAGACCTATACGCAGGGCTATACGGCTGCAATACAAGTCACGACCTGCGATCAACAATGCTTCCCGTTTTCAAAACCGCGCACCGTTGCGCACCTATCCGTTGGACCCAAGTATTAGGCATCATTAGAAAGCTGGTTTTCTGCCCCTTTGAATGATATAAGAAATAACTAAGTAAGCTAGAACTACGATCGTAAAACGCCCGCAAAAATGAGTCGACTGTCAACGTTAAATCGCGAGAAAGTGTGATGGCGATTTGCGTATTTCAATGACTAACTTCAAAATGACGTAACGAGAATAATCTCCCACGTACCACCCTCCAAAGCTGCCATTTTAAAGTGTAAACCATTTTGGAGATATTTTCATTCGAAAGACACCGAATATCTGTCAACTGGGGTTAAAAAACCCTCCGAAAGTTGCCAATGGGTTCGTTCCCGCAAAATCGTACGTTCACTTCCGTATTTACAAATTTAAATATTCATGAGAAATTCCCTTGTGCCATTGGCCAATACAAAAGGTCATGATTTCAGCAAATGTCTCGTATTTAAGAGTGTACACGAATTGGTGTACAGAACTGCTGTTCCCCTCCACCCAGATAGATTTATTTCTGCTTGTGAAGAGTACATATGCCAGATATGTAAGGAGGTATTGAGTCAGAACAATTGCTGTGTGAGGGAAACCACTTGTTCTGCTCAGGTTGTTTGAAGGAATGGCTTAGGACATCAAAATCTTGTCCTCTCTGCAGAGTTGAAGTCACAGAAATGTCTGTCACAAAAGTTCCAGTAACCCTAAATAACATCATGGATGATTACAATTAACTTGTGATTTTCACAGGAAAGGTTGCAGAGAAGTCTGCACTTTGAACAACCTGGCAGTTCATTGAAAGTGGTTTCATGTACATATGGAGATATCCCCCCGCCGGTTCTTGTCGAACATAACTATGCTTTGCCAGCAAACATGGAGACTTCGCTTGTCAGTTACCCCACTGTATCCACACTACCAACTCCACGGCAAAACCTGTTACACCAGTCCAGGCAGTTGGTGTTCTGCTTGATCATGAACAGATAGAACACGTGCCAGGATTTGAAGACCTTGCAACCAAAGTTGTGAAATGAAAGGTACTGTTAAGCAATGAAAACAGAGAGGATTTAATCAGGTTCAAAACAAAAGGCCAGGTGAGTAAATGTAAATTGTTGTTTAATATATTTTTGCTAAAAAAAGACTCAGTTTGAATCAGTGAACACAGAGTATACAATTATTAAGTTGATGAAATTATTTAGACTTATTTAGTGTATTTTGTTGAATATATTTTCTTAAATAAATACATAATGCAGTTTTAGAGTGAGTTATTGTGACGTATATTTTATTGGCTTCTCTTTGCTCTTGTATTTGACAATTTTGGTCACAAGTTGCACGTAATGATAATAACAAAAAAAATCTATTTTATTTCATTTCCTTTTTAGCCCTTTCACATGAAGACTATAAGGGCTCCTAGAAAAGACAACAATGAGGTGTCACAGAAAACACTGCAACTGAGGGCACACATAATGAACAAGACACGTTCCCAAGTAGTTGGCTCCAGCACCATGGTGGCACCACAGTTGCAAGCAGAGCTGAAGTCTTTGGAAAAGGAAAAGAGAAAATCTGTGTTGGCGCCATACCTACCTGAAATTCCAGAGGATGCTGGTCTCTGTCTGAAAACTGAAATTGGTTTGTCTTGGAGCAGTTTAAGAAAATTGAAGAGGTACTTTTTTAAGTGCACTCGACTAATTTATCTTAATTTATTTTCAACAGGACAACTGAAACTGATTTCAAGTTTTTATCTCCAGTTTTTGTAGGAACATTGTTGCTCAACTCATTGTTCCCTAATTGACTGGATATAACAGCTATATTTATTTCACAGATGGTTCAAAGAATGGAAAATCAGGCTGCAGAGTGAAGCCAAGGATAGAGAGAAAGCAAAGGGAAGGCAGTACAACTTGGTAGCACAGAATTTACCATTTCATTTTGCAGTCAAAGGCCCTGATGGCAAACAATGTTCAGAGATTAGGCTAGCTCCTTGTGTTGCTATTGATGATGTTACTGCTGCTGTCCTAGATAGACTCAACCATCTTGAAAGGTAATTTATGGTTAAAAGGCTGCATGGCATAGTTTGTTCAAAGGCCATCATTGTAATTCAATGTATCCTTTGATTTCCCTACAAGTATAAAAGTTACACTTTCCTTGCATGATAAGGACCTCTTCAACTCCTGATGATGATATTGTTGTTGTTGTTCTTATTTATCAAATATTTCTATTTTTATTTCTGTTAATTGAGAATAATCTTTTTATCTCAAGGAAAGAGAAATTGAATTTTGTTCTTGCTAACAAGTATGTTGTTTTCAGACTAGACAAACCAGTGGTCTATCCAGCCTTGCCACAAGATCAAATACTGGTAAAATTTGGTGGGGATAAAGGGGGAGGAACCATGAAGTCAGTATTTCAGGTGTGTAACGTGGCTCATCCCAACTCAGTGGATAACACTGTTGTGTGGAACATTTTCTGTGCTGGTGACTCTGATACAAACACAAGATTAGCCTACAGAATCAATGGAGACCAGGTCAATGCACTAGATGGTTATGTGTGGAAGTACGTTGACATAATTTCATTTCTGTTTGCAGATATGATGTACCCATGCAATGATGTTTACTACAAGTGTGTCTCTAAGAATTGTATGCATTTCTTTGAGTTGTCCTATAGGTTTACATGTAATAGGGCTATGACCTTTTAGTCACCATAGATGAACTTTGGTTGATGGTGTGTCATATTGGCTTACAAAGAACACTGAATGAAATACTGTTTCTTTATTTTTTCATGTACAAATGCATTCATATTTTCACCTGTATTCTTTCTATCATGTTTATAGGGGCAAACAAATAGTGCTCAGTCTAGCTGGAGACCTTGCCTATCTCACCATGATGTATGGTTTGTCAGGTGCATCTGGTAAGACATATGCATAATTACATTTCAAAACTTACAATAGACACTGATTTCTTAACACAGTAATGTAACAAACATTACATTTCAGGAAATGACACAATACACTAAAGCACCTTTATTTTTGTAGGAAAGTATTTCTGTTTATGGTGTTTGACCACCAAGAGTACAGCTTTATTGCCACCTGAAGAACAAGATGTACAACCAAGGACCTTAGACCAAATCAAGAAAGATCATAGTGACTATGTACAAGCTGGAAGCAAGAAATCTACAGCATCTCTGTACCATAATTGTATAGCCAAGCCATACTTTGACATCCCTTTAGAGAGGGTTAGAACACTTTCCATAATCTCTTGAAATTTGATATTTTTGATTTACTGATACTTATACCTAATTTGAAAATAATTCTCTTGCTTTCAAACTTGATTTAAAAAATGTTTTCCCCATAGGTAGCAGTTCCAGGACTGCATCTCAGCCTGGGAATCTTTCATGGATTCTTCAAATGATGGAAGCAGCATGCAGCGAGCTTGATGTGAAACTGTTTTGTCACCAACAGCAAGCAGGTGAAATAGATGAGCCTTTAATAAAGCCAGCTCACTTTTATACATACATTAAAATGTTCCAAGGTAACTAACTGTTTCTATAAGTAGGTAATGTGTCCTTTCTTCTCTCCATAGGTAGCAATGCATCCCTCCTTAATATTACCTGAATACATTAGTTAGCGGGCCAGAGTTCAGGAGTCATTGCCTACATCAGAGGGCAAATCTGTCTGGGCACAGACTGAGACTCACACATTCACACAATATCTTTATTACATTGTTTGATATCCACAACTAGTAACTTTGACAAATAGTCAATATAATATAATGTTAACTGGCCCACTACATTTCTTGTTATTACCCATTCAAACCAAGGCTCTAATTCTGCATTAACAACAAGGCATGTAATAAATGGCATTCAGTGATTTTTTTTCCATTGCAAAAATATATACACTATGCAAGTAGTAGTGTTTCTCTTTGATATCAATCATACTCGTGTCTTCAAAAGATTAATGTGAAAATTAATCTATTTAACTTGATTATACATGGATGGATGGATGGATGGATGGATGGATTGATGGATGAATGGATACTTTTTGAATTTCCACTCTACATACTGTAGGATTCTCAAAAGCTTGAAGCAGAGGCAGAAAGTATTGAAGAGAAAGCAAAAGTAAAAGAACAACAGATACAGAGTGTATGCTCTCTTAGTGGTAATGACTCAGATGATTCAGATGATGATGATGTCCCTCTTTCCATGTTGCACTCTAATGATGTTCCTCTTTCCATGCTGCACTCTTTGGAGAAGGACAAACAACAGCTACTGGAGCTTGCAGATTCCAAGGTTTCATAGCTATTTCTTAAATCATCAGTCTTTCTCAATATGTTTGCTTACATAAGTAATTAATAGAAACATTCCTTCACAGGCCATTTCAAATTCAGTGAAAACAGTCTAAAGTGTGGTGAACAGCAACTAGACAACATGTTTTTATTTGTATTTGATTCTGGGAACTATTTTTTAACAGTGTTTCAGGACTTTTGTTCAGAATACTTCAGCTTATTCCAATTTCACTGTATAGAATTTAATAATCTATTATTTTTGTATCAAATACAGAAAGCAGAGGCTGCAAACCTGAGGAAGAATTTACCCATAGAAGCTGGATACACTGTAAGAGAACTAGACAAGACATTGAATAAAATTCATGTTTGCCGACAGCAATATTATGGAAAATCTTTCGTAGGGAATCATGTTGACAAGTGTTGTCAGGTTCATACAAGTCAGCTTTCAATCAGTTGTTGTTGCTGTTGTTGTTGTTGTTGTTGTTGTTAAAACTAAGTAATCTTCCTTTGTGTTCATCAGTTTACAGGAAGTGTATCATTCTGATGGTTTGTTGATTATCATTATTCTGATGTCATGTTTGCTGAAGACATTATCAGTATTTTTTTCACACTAACCTCAGTTACAATTAATTTGTCATTTTTTTTACTTCACCAGTATTCACTAAAAGTTACTCAGAATCAAGACTTCAAGGGTCTATCAAAACAACATGATGTGCATGCGTTTATCCAGCTGTATTGAGTAGCTAAGTATTGATAGTGATACAAAGCAAGCTAAACTATTGACTTTTCAAACATTATTATTTCTCCAAATCATTTGCATGAGTTTTTCTGTGTAAACCAACAAAAAGGAATGGTCTGTTTGAGGTGTTCTAAAGTGTGCTGAAATTTACTACCATATGTTTCATAGATGAGAATCATTTCCTCTATTCAATTTGAGCAAATTTTGTGGTACCTCCATAACAAGAATAGACTTCTTGAACAGGCTATGCTTATTGTGTGTTTTATTATCAATAACTGTACTGTAAAAGCATTTGTGTTTCGCTGGGATTAATTCTCTATTTTTGCCAATGGATAAAATTGGCTAAATTAAAACCGTGAAACTAGTAAATACATTAGAGCTCATTGTTTCACATCCAAATCCGTGAATGTAACATGTAGTGAATGTGTCCCAAACATCAGAATAGTGTAATGAAGTCCTGTGAAAAATTAATGCTTTTATAGTATTACAGCCTAGCATTCAGTTCTGTAAGTGAAATGCAGGTGAATGTTGTGTGAAAGTTAATATCATGTTTGATTACAGGAAAGAATATACAGCTGTTATGCAATAGCATAGTAAAGTGTACAGAGCACATATGTTCTGACTTGAAGAAAGATGCAGAAGATGTGAGAGACCTGTATGAGCCTCTGCTGTCATTGTTTGCGGGTTGTCATAACCTATATTCAGTGTCACGGCAACTCACAGATGATGAGATTAAAATCCTTGGTGATTATATATTAAAATAATTTATAGGCATGCGTTGTAAAAATAGTCTGCAACAAATTATCCCTTATAAAAAGCAAGTTTTAAAATTGTATTTTACAACCAGTATTTTTATATTTTTTTTCTAAATGCCTGAATATGTTTGTATGGTTATTGTCCTATTTTGCCACAGTATATTTTTATATATTTTCATGAAGTAACATAACAGTAAGGTAGTCAAGAGATACTGTGTCAAAAATACACATTGACACATCATTCACACAGTATTTGTTATTTTGTTTTAACTATTACTTATTTAGTTTTTTTTCAATGAGTTAGGAAGCATGCAGGTGCACTTTTGTTGGGAAAAGTAAGTTATTATATTTTCTCAAGTTTTTCTTTTTTCATTGTGCATGTATCAGTTCATAAGATGTATTTTAGACTCTCAATGGATATAATATCTTCTCTTTCTTTTTCAGGGATAAAGATCAAAGGCTTATTAGAGTATTATAGATCCAATTTCCCAACAGCACCTGTGTTTCCAAAATTACACATTTTGGAATACATGTAATGTCACAAGTCGCACGATGTAAGATGGGTTTGGGGTTCTTTGGGAGAGAATGGGATTGAAGCCATACATCACAAGTTGAACGTCAGGGGTAAACATTTCTGTGGTATTCCTAACGAGCTTCAAAGATTACACTACATAGTGAAGGACCAACATCTGTGGTCACATCCAGAAAAAAGTAAATCAAAATGTAATTGTAAATAAGATGAGTATCACGTCATGTCAAAATTAATAAAAAAATGAACTGCATTAAATGGTCAAGTATCTTTTTTTCTTTCCTGTCTGTACTACTTGGTCATCTATAACCTCAATTCTGTCATACCAAATCAGTTGTGTTATCTGGAAAACAAAGACTGATATGTGATACTCTTGATTGTAAAATGATTCTATTATGAGATTAAATTTTTGCAAAAATGAATCAAATCAGTCTGATGAAACCTTGTATTGCATTTACAATTGAAATTTACTTCCACTGGAAAAAAATTTTGACAGAGTTGGTTATGATGGTTCAAGTGTTGTATATGTATTGTGTAATGTTTTTTAAAAGGACTGTCTTTTTATCACATTTACACTACAGAAATTATGTAACTTTATAACATGACTTCTGTTGTACCTTTTAACTAAAAAAGTTAGTTATGTGTATTGAAGTAACAAACACTGAAAAAAAACATATGATTTTGGTGCAAAGTATATTCATACTTATATATGCTTATAAAATTTCCATTATTCATATTTTATCCCTTTCACCCCTTCAAAATAATAGAATCGTCCAGGCAACCTTATCCCCCCAAATTATAGTTATATATCCCAAAGCAAACTGCCTGCAAAAAGCAACTCTGACCAACGCATTGATTCTAAAAAGCGCCCTCTTGTGCCAGGTTCTGAAAATGCTAAAGATGTTTAGGGGTTAATTGTTTCTCTACTCCAACCATTTTACTCCAAGCATACAGCTGTGTGCTTTCATGACATTCTCATTATATTGTGATGTAAACATAATTTATTATCTTCTGAGGAGGCAAACATAATTTTGTTTCGAAACACTTCACATTTCACACAAACATTAGTTTTGGGAGAAATGGTTTGAATGTGAGGAAAACAGTCTTTCCATACGTTCTTAAAAGTAGTGAGTCCAACATGTGTCAGAGGTGGCTGTGTCTGCTCACATGACTCTACATATGCTGAGTAGACTCTCTCTTTGGTGATACTGGATGGTAAGTAGACTGGTGGAGTGCCTTCCCTTTCACATGGTACAGCTGCCATAGGCAAAGCACAACTCATTTGAATACTTCATAATGAACTACACAACGTGCTGGATGATCTATGGTGACAAATAAAATTATATAATGACAAGTCATGGACAATGACATAGTCCCCACTTGTAATAGGAGTATTAGTCTTGATGGGGCAGGGAAATGTGGTCATTAAGAAGTATCACTGGAGTGTATATGTTCAAATCTATGGACACATAGGTCTATGTCATTGTTCCCAATTTGCAACAAGAGGCATGTCTAAGTTATGGTTCTAAATCGGAAAAAAGATCAGACCTGTAGCTGTATTGGCCAGCCAAGAAAAACATATGGGCATAAAAAATGAGGTACAAGATGTGACATCTTAAGGTATATTATTCTATCAAATTAAAGCGTATAGAACTTGTGGTTACTGAATTATGCATATATACGCTTAATCAAGGTCAAAGGTCTTCAAGGTCACGTGACATTTGAAATAAAATTGCAATGCTAATTAATTCATATATGCCAAAATTCAGACCTCAAGCTCTATTGGCTTGCCCACAATTATAAATGTGCATAATTAATATAGGTAAAGCATGTGCTGTCATAAGGTCTCCCATCCTACTAAATAAAAGGACATAGCACTTGTGGTTACTTATTTATTGAAATAATCGTGTATTTTAGGTAAAAGGTTATCAGGGTTACATGACATTTTGTCAATCATACATCTAGCTCTATTGGCGCGCTCAAAATTAGATACGCACATAATTAATGAGTTACAATATGTGGCGTGATAAGGTGTCCCATCATACCATATATCAAGGGTGTAGCTCTTGTGGTTACTGAGTTATGCACAAATATGTATATTGGAGGTCAAAGGTCACCGAGGTCACGTGACATTTTGTCAAACAAATTGTACTGCTAAATTATCCATATTTACCAAAAATCTGACCTCCAGCTCTATTGGCTCGCTCAAAATTAGATATGCACACAATTAATGAGGTACAATATGTGGCGTCATAAGGTGTCCAATCATACCAAATATGAAGGGTGTAGCGCTTGTGGTTACTGAGTTACGGACGCACGGACGCATGCACACACGGACGGACGCACGGACATGACCAAAATAATCGCAATCATACCAATCCATAATCCAATAACACTAGGTCAAAATTTGTAAGACAATAGTTGTAAACATAGACACAAAACAGCACAGAAACAGACAGTAAATAGACAGTACAAACAAAGTCAAATTCATGAAAGAAAGATATATGGACCTCTGGCCAAAAGACCAAGAAGTGATGTCAGGTGTTTCGAAAATAGTAAGCGCATCCTGCCCCACATATGGCACCCGCCATATATCAATCTGTAAGTCAGATAGGTAGTGGTCACTAACTAAGGCCCAATGTCACCGATGCCATCAGTGATCATTTGTCGAAGAGAGATATTGTATTTATCTACCAGCTTGCGATACCTGCCAAAAAAGCGTTTGAATGTAGAGACAAGTCTTGCTTTGGTGTAACCTTGATTTAACAGTTTGAAAGAGAGATGGCCATGTCTCTCTACAAAATCACCATATGAACTGCATGCTCTTGCATATCGTATAAGCTGGAAATGTATACCCCATAAGCAGGTGAGAGTGGAATATTACTGATGAGGTGTGGAAAATTGATTATACTAAAGTTGAAATCATCTCTCTTGTCATATAGCCTAGTAGAAAGGTGACCATTGGAGTCAAATTCAAGTAAAATGTCCAGATATGAAGCAGAAGAGGCCGTTTCTGTAGTTTCTTTAATCTCCAATTCTGGAGGATAATCATAGCGAGATATTTACTTAATTCAGAGTTATTCAATGAAATAACATCGTCTATGTATCTAAATGTTAGGTTGAAAGTACGAGCTACAGAGACCTTTTTCTGCTTGATAAGGTTCTGGATAAATTCTGCCTCGTATGAGAACAGAAATAAGTCGGCAAGTAAGGGAGCGCAGTTAGTGCCCATGGGAATTCCTATACACTGTTGGAAAATGTGTCCTCCAAATTCAACAAATATGTTGTCAATGAGGAAATCAAGCATACTGATAATGTCTTTCTCGGTATAAAACACTTTATAAGTCCCCCCGGACGGTGTCCGTTGGGATTAAAAACATCTTCAGTTATGATTGGTATTATTCGTCCGTTTGTGATACCACTGTCTGCTTTTATGGTGCCAGTATTGTATATCTGTCTTCAAAAAATGATCACAAATCAAGAAAAAAATTCAACACAAATCATTTGATTTTTAAACACAAATAAAGAACAGGTTTGTGGATGACCTGACATCTATCAACCTATTGGTGAAAACACTGCCAGAAATCATGCTGTAGTCAGTTCTTAAGGGGGCAGTACTGTAGTTTTAACCTATGATGAATTTTTCACTATATCTGCATATTAATTGCAAGTTCTTGTTCTACTCCCCAAGGTATGTCTAAACACCCACTATTTAGCTTGTCAACACATAGTCTGTACTTGTAACATGCATTATTATTGTTTACATTTGAACTCTAGTTTGGACCGGGATTACCCTGTCAACATTGACACTGCAGTTTACACATGCACGATCTTAGGCTGAGTTTAATAACAAGCTAAATACTGTATATCTCAACATGTTTTTGGGAGTCAGTACAACAAGAAACTAGTTGACCTTGAAAAACAAAAGAAGTGAAAAAATCATGAAATGTTAAAGCCCCAGTGCTGCTAACTTTCGATGTTTTTTTTCATTATTTTTATTTTATAAATCAATTGCAACTTCTTATTCTACTCCCCAAAGAATGTTGAAACACCCACTATTTAGCTTGTCAACTTAGCGTCTATATGTGTAAAATGCATGAATATTGTTTACATTTGAATTCTAGTCCGGACCAGAAGTCAGTTTTCAACAATAACAATGCAGTTTACAACCATAGGGGCTGAGTTGACAAGCTGGATACTGTGCATATCAACATTCTTTGGGGAGAAGAACAAGGAATTATGGTTCACATTCAAAATAAAAATGGTGAAATTATCATCAAAAGTTAGCAGCACTGGGGCTTTAATTTAAAGATACTGACTCTTTTAAATATCAAAATCAAGAAATTTAAAACAAGATGGGATAGAAGTCTGAAAAACAAAGCTTTTTTCCTGTCAAATCAGGCCAAATACGTGAAATGGGAAATTTGTGGTTTTACTATTTATGACAGATCTGGCATGACAACAACAGATAAACCCAGTTGGGAAAAGGGCTATCACACACGTCGTCATGTCAGAGAAACCAGCTAATGAAAATTATTCCCCAGATATGTCTGCGAGAGATGAGTTTAGAAAATTGAGACCAAAATTGAACTTTAGTTATGTTATTGCAAATTACTCTCTACAAAACATGATTTTACTCAGTGTTTTCTGCTAAAGATAGGGGACGTTGGTAATTAATTTCGCAACTCTGGTAACATTTCTGCTGTCCAAATTTGGAAACCTTGATATACCAAAGGAAACCATAGTAAGATGACTGTGAATTCCGGTAACATTTACCTGCTTACTGCCCTTAACTAAAACTCTGAATTTACAAACGGTTTGTGAATTGACCACGATGCACTTAAGATATTTGCTTACCTCAAATGAAAAAGCATTATGAGCCTTCTTTCCTTTCAAACCATGTTCTCTAGGTGTTATGCCATTGACCTTGTAATGGGCTTTCAGAGATTTGTAACTCCAAACACCTGAGAGGGAGATAAAATTATATTAGAGAAATATATCACATTTCATGTCGGGTTATTAGTTATTGTTTAATTTCAAAGTCAACTGAAAACATAAGGTTCAAAATAGTTCTAATTTGAAGGATCATTGGTCCTAAAATTAATTTGAACACGATGGATGCCTATCATGTATGGTGTCGCTTTGATGACAAAACAGGCCAGTTATATTGCCTTGCTGGTGACGCTATTATTATTATTATTACCATTATTTCAGGCCATCGGCCCATACCAAGAAAAACATTAAAATGTAGGCATTACAGCGAGAATTAATAAAAAAACTACTGAAAATACTAATACAATACATTCCTACAATGCTGCCAGAAAGTTGAATTAAAGTAAAAATCAGAATTAACACAACTGTATATTACAGAATTCTTGCTTTCTGTTAATCTTTTGCAAAAGTTCAATAGTAACTTTCGTTGCAATGAAGCAAAATTCAAATATTTCTTGATACAAAATTGTGACTGATACTCGCATCACGTTTAAGATCAAAAATTATTCGCAATGCATTATGATAAGCCACTTTTAGAGTTGACATCTGTCTAGCACTGTAGTTACACCAAATATTAAGACAATACATACTATATAAAAAGCTTCTAAAAAGGGTACATTTCACAATCTGTGAACAGCAGCTAAAATTGCGCGCAATCCAATTAGCTCTAGCATAAACACATCGAAGTTGCCTGTGCATATCAGCGTTGTCTTCCCCCGACGAAGAAATAATATATCCAAGATATTTTTTAGTGTTAACAAATTTAAGAGATTTTTCATATAAAAATACGATAGGAATTCTGTTAGGTTTCCAAGACCTCGGGAAAATAGCCATACATTCTGTTTTAGTGGGATGAAAAACAATATCATGCTTGTCCCCATAGTGTTCACATATGTTAATTAATTTTTGTAATGCTTTTGCCGAGGGGCAAATCAAAACTAAGTCATCTGCATAAAATAGGTGATTAACAACTGTGTTTACCAACAGCATCCAACACAGGCTGATTGTAGCTTTGTACTTAGATCGTCTACATACACAGCAAAGAGCATAGGTGAGAGATTGCTGCCTTGCCGTACGCCATTAATAACACTGAATGCGTTTGACAAAGCAGACGCCCTTGCCGTACGCCATTAATAACACTGAATGCGTTTGACAAAGCAGACGCCCATCGTACAAAAAATAACTGATTTGAATACCAATACTGTAAAATACGGACTATAAACAATGGTATACGCCTACTTATCAATTTTCTAAACAAAGTCCAGTGATTTACCCTGTCAAATGCCTTAGTAGCATCCATGAAGCACAAAAATATGGGTGTATTATGTCTCTTATAAAAATCTACAATTTCTTTAAGTGTGAAAATGCACATATCTGTGGAATGACTTCTTTTAAAGCCAAACTGGAGATCACTAGTAACAAGTAGAGTTTCAATTCGTGATAAGATACACAATTCAAAAAGTTTAGAAATCGCTGTCACCAAAGCCACAGGCCTGTAATTATCGACCGAAGTAAGATCCTTAGATTTGTCTTTAACAATTGGACAAATAACTGCATGCATAAACATATCTGGTAAATAACCATGGACGAAAAGCCAGTAAAACAAAGGCTCAAAATGACACACAGGACTTGATCAGCATAGATCAAATGCTCTGCAGCAATACCATCGTTACCACAGGCTTTACCTTTTTCAAGTTTGTTTATACATTCTTTAATCTCACCGACAGTAACCACCATTTGATTATGAAAATCTATTGTGTCTATCGAAGACATAACAGATGATTTATCACGAATAGTTTTGACAGAATTAAGCAAACTTTCATAATGTTTTTTCCACATATCAACAATATTATCATGACCAGTACAACCGCTCACACTGGTTGGAATAGCGGCATGGCCACCCTTTGCATTATGAACAGAATTCCAAAACTTGCGTGTACCCCCTCGTGTTAAATTATGGGCCAAGGACTCCGCCCTAGCTTTGTTTTCGTTTCTTTTACAAGATCGCAAGACAGACTTAAATTTAGCACGAGTTTTACTCATAAGATGAAAGAGCGGGCCTGATTTTGGCTTACCATTTACCACCCAAATTTTGAACGCATCCCGCGCAGAGTTGTGAAAATTACGCACATGTTCATTCCATCCAGGGACAGAATTAAAACCAGACTCGCCGGATGATGAAGTTGGAATACAACTATTGGCAGCTAATTTCAAACATGAAACAACCTTCGAGTAAAATGACTGTAATCCACGTATGTGATCAACATTCTTACAGTTGGGGTCACGGCACACAAAAGCTTCACTTGGCACTTCAAGATTACGAATCAAAAACCAGTTTCGTTTCCATAAATGAATAAATTTTGAGGGGTCGCTTTACTCCAATTAAAACTGCTATTATAACTGCGCATACCATGCTTGCAAGGATCAGAACGAATTAATCCACCAGTTTGTATGTTTACACAGAGAGGAAAATGATCAGACGACACAAAATCATGAAGGATGCGAATATCAGTGCATGTGCATCGACGTTACTGTTATTGATTGAAATGACGAATTAAAACTGCGTCGACCCATGGAAAACTATCAGTCTGAGAGTAAATTGAAAGTCAGGAAGGTGAGATAGCTGCAATAATTGTTCAGCTCCGGCCCGTGGGCCGGGGTTGAATCGCCAACACAGCAAACAAAGGCCCGTGAGCTCAGTGAGCTACAATTATTGGAGCCAGAACTTAGAATTTGAGACTGAGTTTACACGCCATGACGCGGCTGTCTGGGTCAATGACCTTGAACTTCAATTGTTTGGAATCCATGAAAATATACCGGTACTCGTGTACGGAAACTCTGTTTGATGATCTGATTTAAATGATAGAAAGGCAAACACAATTCGATTATGTTCTATCGATATCTGATGTCAACAAATCATCAGTACTTCGATTAAGTCGTCTCGGGGCAGAGGTGTACCTGTAAAACGTAGTTGTTTTTAACACAGACAAGATGCTTCGCAAAACCCTGCTGAGTGAAATAGTTAGTAATTCAATACCGAATTTAGATTACGTCCTAGTGTTTAGTATCATTATACTCAATTTTTTTTCTTTGAATTTTTTTTGTATTCCATTTGATTGTGCTAATTTTTGAAAATTGTTCCATGAGTCCGGCTCTGTCTACTAGGTTATAAATTTTCCTCGGGGTCTGAACTTCAGCTTAAACCGGTGTGCGGGGTATAAAAGACCCCTAACTCATCGAAATTCATAATGGCGCTTGAGTGACAACAGGCAACAGCAAGGTAGACCGCTCCGTGAAAATCAGCCGAAGCGATTCTCAAACAAATTGTGATTATTGGCATACCATAAAACATAGTCTGTTTGATAAACACGTAGGCCATACAGGTATCCGCAAAGTTTCACAAAGCCTTTTAAAATTACGACGATTAGGGGAAAAATCGCTTTCGTAACGAAGGAAATGATCCCCAGGGAACAGTCGTTTCGTGATTCAAACAATTGTCAATCATTCAGTGACGCGCAGAGGTGTAAACTGGTCAAACATTTGCTGTGCATACGAGAATAATTACGATGTACACAAACCATGTGTACGCTTAGAGTTACATGGATATTGGCGTGCACGCAGGATGAAAACTTCGTGGTTGTCATAAACTATTTTACTAGCAAGCGTTTATGATGCACAGACATCGCGAAAGTGAGCCATTTTCGGTCATGACTTACCAAGAGATGAGTCAGTACCGGTACGATGTATCCTTGCGAAAAGTGCGTACACTCTATTTTACAGAACTGCAGGCAGAGTCCATAGTTTATAATACATCGAAAACAACTAAATATTAAAGCATGGCGGTAGCCTCCATGATCAATTTGATTACGGTTAGTCAAAGAGAGCCACTTTTTTTAAACAGCCCCCCCCCCCCCCCCAAATCTACGGCCGAAAGTACCGGTACGCTACAGTCGCTTTTGATATAAATGCTAGCCCTGAAACGGCCGTATGGTTTGTACATGTACACGTGTTCTCACACATGGCAATGACATGTCGTGTTCGGAGGGTTGGTAAGGTTTTGACATACCGGTTGCCCCAGTAATGTTTGGACTTCTGTTATGAGAATGAAACAAAGCTTGTAAAGACATCAAAACAGTATTTGTCAATGTCAGTTCAAGGTGAGCAAGTGAGCGTCGACGCGTCGTCACCCGATCTTCTTCGAAAGGCTTAGATACGTGTGTCCGAGATCGGCTCATTGAGTTGGCACTACATCGGGGTCCTACTAATTACTGCCCGTGACTGCCCGTAGCTGCCCGAGGACTGCCCGAGAACTGCCCGAGGACTGCCCGAGGAGCAAGTAGGCCTAATTTCGCCAATTTTAACACTAAGCCAATAGCTTGAACTTAAATTATGCCTGGCTAACCAAAAATATCATTGATTTAGTGTTTTCTTTATCGGCTGAAAGACGCCGGGCTTTCGACGAGAAAGACGTCCCCGGCTTGATTGTGAGACCATACCATTCAGTGCAAGGGGTGGTAGGCTATCAAGCTGTACGCACTCGGCGAGGTTGTTGTACCACCTCTCGGACTAAATGGTATGATCTTACTATCACTGGCGGATGTCCTTCGAGCGGGGCCGTCTTCAGAGTTCCAAAACCGCCGGAGAAAACATCAGGTTAACGCCAAATCAATGATATTTTTGGTTGGCTGGGCATGATATAAACTGAACCTATTGGCCTAGTGTTAAAATTGGCGAAATTTGGCTCACTTTTTCCTCGGGCAGTGCTCGGGCAGTTCTCGGGCAGTCCTCAGGCAGCTACGGGCAGTCACGGGCAGTAATTAGTAGGACCGCTACAATCGTATGATTTCGACAAAGGTTGGACTTTAATGTCTTCAATAACGAAGATATCTATGAACCCAGTCCGTGGTTCACCCCATTGCTCCGAAAATGAACATAACTCGTGATTAGTTGTCCGGGGTCACAGGCGTACGGAACGTTTCGTAGATCGTCGTCGGATGGGAAGTGACTGACACTGTGAGGCCGAAGGCCGAACCTCGGTACTGTATAATATTACAAGGTATGACGCGGAAAAATCGACCGGTGGCCCGAAACAAACGAAATAAAGCATCTACCTCAAAAAAATTACATCGACCGGTCGGAAATACCTTCAAACTTTCAAATCTTTACTCTGGTTACAGCATTTCTTTCAAATCTGCCAGTTATGGGCGATAATTAACTGTCCGGCGAGTACTCGCACTTGAATTGCCACTATGCCATTTTGAATAGCTTTTTTACTCCCGAAAGCCTTTGCGAGTGGAAGAGTGACCCCGTGACCCCACAACCGCTAAATTCAACCGTTAACCGTTAGGTAAATTTTATACTGTCAGTGAATACAACTTCAGCTATCTGGCAACAAGGCAATCAACGCAAACGATGGGAAAGTTTATGCTTGTGAATCCCGCCATCTGACATTTGTAAACAAACTCTTCACAGGGTCACTCGTCCACTCGCAAAGGCTTTCGGGAGTAAAAAAGCTATTCAAAATGGCGAAGTGGCAATGCAAGTGCGAGTACTCGCCGGACAGTTAATTATCGCCCATAACTGGCAGATTTGAAAGAAATGCTGTAACCAGAGTAAAGATTTGAAAGTTTGAAGGTATTTCCGACCAGTCGATGTAATTTTTTTGAGGTAGATGCTTTATTTCGTTTGTTTCGGGCCACCGGTCGATTTTTCCGCGTCATACCTTGTAATGTTATACAGTACCGAGGTTCGGCCTTCGGCCTCACAGTGTCAGTCACTTCCCATCCGACGACGATCTACGAAACGTTCCGTACACCTGTGGCCACAGTGGGGTCACCCTCAAAGCAACCGAGCAGCCGACCTCGGTCGCTTACAGATATCGTGGTACGCGAGATTCATGGAAATCTCGATCCTTCCGTGATGTAGTGAACTTATTTTTTTATTTTTAGCGATCGGCCATGACGTCGCGTCGTTCACCTATTTCCTACCATTTTCCTGACCGTGTTTCTCAGTCAATGTTTAGATCGGTAATTCGTGATTTCAACATACGAAATTGCCAGCTTCGGATTATTTTTAATGTTTATGTTTATTACTTTCTTGATGATTATTTCCACAGCGTACGGCGCCATTTCCGTATGTAGATATGGCGGTCAGCAGCCGAATCATTCTCGAACGATGACATGACCCCGAAACTTCAGTAAATCAACTCAGCAAAAACTTCAGTAGATTAACTCAGCACGCTCCTGTTTTTTTGAAATTGATATTTTTTCCTTCTTTCTTTTTTCTTTCGCGTATTGGGAAGGCTTTACCTAAGCTTATAGTCAGAGCGTGATTTGAGAGCAAACAGATTACCCAGATAATGCGAACGATAGCAACCGTTACCAACAGACTCATTATGCAGAGCCTTACCAACAGACTCATTATGCAGAGCCATGCCCCAAAACGCCAATCCAAACTTGGCATTAATCCGGATCCCGGTCCATTTCGCCCCGGGCTTTAATATCATTAATTCTACTTTGCATGTGGTCAATTAGGACACAAAATTCCAAGTGATATTCACTAAATACCTACGTCTTTAAGCACATATTCGTCTCCAAATCACTTTTTGAAATTGTTGCCAGTTATGAGCATGCTGAGTGTGCCTCGTATGTCTGTTGGGTTGGATAATGGTCATGACCTCAGACGCGGTCTATAACTTGTCTGAGCGAAAAAAATACTTCACATATGTACTACAGTTTACTTGCATCGAAGCCCGCTCGTACTACCGGTATTTGCACTGCATGCAATACCAAAAACATTATGCCATTCCTTTATGTTAATGAGTATTTACCAATTTTGACCCGGAACTTTTTTTTTTGGAGTTTGAGTCTCAGATTGGCAATCAGTCATTGATGCTGCAGATTGAAAAGGTATCGAATATTTCTTTTTTTTTCTGCATTTTGTCATCCCAGATTATTGGTAAAGTGTGAAATGTATGATAAAACCAAAGTATAACTTCGCTGTAGGCTAATGAGGTTAGTTGATTAAAATTAGTCCAGTGTAGAAAAGAAGGTAGAATAAATTCGGAGTAAAAAAACGACTTTCGATAGGATTTTGTGACTGTATGAGCGGCGTTCGATGTTCGTTGTCTGCTCGCAAGGTGATTCTTTTTCACCCTGGCACGGAGTGCGGCGACAAAACGTTATGGGACGCCACACGTCCTGTTTGATTGACAATCTTGTGAGACGAAAGTTGCAATTTGTGAACCACTCACAGACCTTGTTGTTGATGAACTCCCCCCCCCCCACGTGGTATAAAATTGAGACAAAATTCGGAAAGGGCCAATCATGGCGCAAGTTTTAGAGAAGACAATCAACCCGAGGGATATGGGAGGGCTTTATTTTTAAAATATCATCCAATGATAGTTTGGACTTATTTTATAGACATCGGACATCCTGAAGGAAAGTCATTCATTGATGCCAAGTCACAACTTTGAACAAAGCGAGAGCCCGGGGATGTTTGAGTACGATCACCCGGCCTCGACAATATTTACCCCAGAGACCGGCGTTGGCGTTGATAGATCATACCATGTAAAGTTTTCTTACTACTATCTCGCATTACTTTTTGCGGATATTTTGTAAATCACACATTTCCAATCGCGTAAATAATAAGCTTATGCTCCATGCACTGAGAATAAACCAAGGGACGGACTACGTCGCATAAGAACATTTTCACGTCCTTTCGTGTGATGATCGACCTTCGCCACTCCATCCCGGTGTCAGCCCCGGCCGGACTGGATGTGTTTTAATCACGGCAATTTGACAGCAATACTTGAAAAGAAATACACTACATCCCTACTCATTGTAAAACTTTATCTTTCTGACATTATTATCCAAACATCCTTTCACAAACTCCTCACTTTGCGCGATATGCACATAAATATACGTTTTCCCAGGCCAGGAGATACGGCGCGCCTATCGGCTTGCAAAATACATAGGAGTTCGTTGACCTCATTGTACGTCTGGGCGACCGACTGGGCGACGCGCGCGAAATCGAAATATCGTTTAAAAATTGGAAGTTTTGAATAGTTCATGTTGTTTAAAGGTTATAATTTTTAAAAGTTCATGGCTCCTATCATATTCCTATCTATTGATCTAAATCTACGCCTCTTTTACGAGCGTATACCGTTTCGGTCACAGGTTCATGTTTGTCTGCACAGGCGAAACATCGTCGGGGGGTGCGACTCCGCGGCTTGTCCGGAGTGTTCGTTTGATGCCCCTAATTCACATTAAATCAAACCCATTCACAATTTTAAAGACGGGACGAGTAAACAAAGGTATGGCTGGAGTAAATTAACATGTTTCGGGACATTGTACGCGTAAAGATACTTGAAATTAGCTGTTTTCGTTTGTGCTGAATTTGTTCCGTTAGAACATAGGGTAAGCGACGGGGGTCACGTATAGCGGTCGGGCGCACTTACAAACAAAAAGTCGGTCGCGAGCCCCCCACCGGAGACGGGATATTATAATTATTAATCGCAAACACGGAGATAATTTAAGCAAACAAATTAAATCAGGTGAATGTCAGAATAATTTTTAAGAAACTTACTAAAATGTACCTCATTAAATGCGATTGTGTTTGTTATATTTGCCTTATTATAATTTCTCGCGCGGGGGCACCGTCAATTGTTAGGGTACGCGAGAGTACACGGGATTTTGCGAGAGATTTTGAAAAATCGCATTTTTTATCAAAATTATGAATTTTTATCAACATATTATTGTACCACCGTGTTCCTGAATAGGAAGAGAACGTGTGGCCACAAAACAGGGTCTCTTTACGATCTGTGCTTGAAGAACGGGGTGAAAAAAAGATCCGGGCGTACATAGGTCAACCTGAATTCTTTTTACTATATAACTTAGTAACAAGGAGAAACTTGCATATTTGTAAATACTCAATGATGTCACGAATAAATCGCCATGCCTTCTCACAAATTTCGTGTCCGTCAAATTCGTTTAGAATCTCTGACAGTCTCGTATCTTTCCTCTCCTTGTGTCACCTTTCTTTTCCATCTGTTCCATCTTCTGCATCTTCGCAAGCATGAGTAAGCTTATGTCTTTTTCCGTCTTTGTGAATTCGGCTAAATTAAGACGATACTGAAAGACCCGATCTGCGTTGAGTTGACTGTAACATCAATTGGAACAGCCGCAACCGAGTGTAAGTATTGTGCGGGTCGTGCGGGCTGCGGGTCACTGCGGGTTGCTGCGGGCCAGTGCAGGCCACTCCTTTCTGGCCAGTTTTTAGGTTGCGGGTCGCTGCGGGCCACTCCTTTCTGAGCAGTTTATTACAAGTTGTGGGTCACTGTCGGCCATTATTTTTTTACGGGTTTTCAGGTTGCTTTGGGGTACTGGAGGTTGCAAAGTGCTGGTTGCTGCCACTGCATTAAATGTTTGTATAATTTCTGACATATTTTCAAATGCCTTATCTAATATCTCCATAAAAAATAGGGAAACCAGTTGCACCTGTCTTTCCTGAAAAGTGATATTATTCTTATCTTTGAAGAACAGGTGTAGGCCACCTCAGTTTGTGATTATTTTGCATTGAAAAACAGAGTATTTTCAGCACCTCTGAAATTTGAGTTCTGATGTTATTCAAACAGAAATGTTGCATGTCATCTGTACACTTTTATCAAATAATAATAACTGACAATTTAAAGTTTATAATATTACAAATGAGTTGAAGAGAAAACAGGCATGGCACAGGAAACATTCAAGAATGCAAATCAAGAGAAATTGTGGGTAATATACTGTACTGCGAGTAATAAAACAAACGGCTTACTCCGTCATGCATGAGGTCGTTGATGGCGCACTCAGACCTGCATCCTCGATCAATAGGTGAAACCCGGAAGTGTAATTATCGGCAAAGATGTTGTATTTTTCGTGGTATCCACGAAAGGAAATATGTCCTTAAAGGAACTAGGTGTTTTTATGGTTCATTTTATTTCAAAACACAATTGTACTCGAAGATAAACCTCATTTCTATTGTTTTCGGGCGACCAGCAAATCGACCCGCAAATCGACCCGCACTTTGACCCGCAATTTGACCCGTCGACCCGCAAAATAACGATACTGGCCGCAACCAACTTGGAATTCTGCAGTAACTTCAGACGCATGATTATTTCCATCAGTCTCACGACTGGATTCGGTAGAAGCAGTAAAATTTGCACCAAATCCAGCGACGATGTTTGGCACTCATCATCTGAATGGGATTCAGAGGTCTCTGAGTCGCTTCCGTTGCTGCTTTCGTCGCTTGAAAGTTGGCGTTGTTGGTGTTCACTTTCGATGTCATCAAGGAAATCCCGATGTCTATCGGACATTAATTGCCGTAGATCTTCGTCAGATTGAAGGTCAACGGGAACTCTTGAACACATTTTACTGTGAGAAATGCCGATGATTTTAGAGAGGAAAGCAACGTACGTACGACACAGCAGGTTGCGGACTGATGACGGCTCGCCAAGAGCTATGGGCGGGAAACTCTTTCATATGTAAATATTTTTGGCGGAGATTGATTACACCCTAAACTTTACGTTTCAAAATGTAGAACGAAAACGCGAGAAACGAGTAACAGTTCAGCGCACCTTGTACTATACACTTTTGATATTTCTTACTGTAAATGTTTTTAATTCGAAGAGGATTTAAAGGAAAGAAACGAGCCCATGATTTTATCGCCGACAGGTCTGTGGGCGCGCAAACGTAAACTCTCATACAAAGTATCAATTTTTAGAACTGATATTGTGCAACATTGTATCCATTACCATCCGGTAGGTTTTTGCTTGACGCGGCCCATATGGTATTCGGGCGTAAAGGAAAGAACAAGAAACAGCATATATCTCGGAATATTAAACTCTCACTACACTCATTGTTCGGCAAACAGGGGAGTGTTCGATTTGCACGATCATGATTATGATTTACGTGACATCATTTTCGAGATCGAGGTTGTAAGCAAAACTGGTTATCTTGATCACGTGTTCAGTTGACTTGGCTGCCCTCAGTGTTTGCGCATTTCTACAGAGCTGCAGCATACGTAGCGACGCCTACAAGCTAGTTTATCACTTAATCACTTTATTGCATAACAACACACTTCGGAAAGTGCAGTATAGCAAGAACAAAACTAAACATTGCATAAAACATTGTTGTCTATGTCTTTACCTGCAGCTGCTGGGGGAAACATAGTGTTTGTATTTATATTTCATGAGAGACAGCGTATCATCTGAAGTTAAAATGTACAAAAACTTATCTCTTTCATTTAAACTATCAAATATAGGATAATACAACTTCATTGCAGAAAAGAGAACTTCTCTATCACTATTATATTTTTGACACTTCATTAAATAGTGAAATTCATCCTTGACGGAAGACTTACAACACTTAAAAAATCTGGATTTCTTGGTTTTGACCTTCTGCCCAATTTGTAAATAGTGATCAGAAATACGAAGTTTTGTAACCAATTTTCTGCAGCTTAAGTTCTTGATATTTTCTTAAACAAACTTAGTTTTAAATTCTCTGTACGTTCTGAGCTTATTATTCCCCTTCCCATGACTCTTATTATCGTTGTGTAAATCACTCTACCAAGAAACTTGATAATGCTTACGTAAGTTATTCTGTACAATTTTAATAGTGGCATTAATGTTACACACAGCTGACCAAATATTACCCTCGCTATAAGTATCTAGTATGTTTT
Organism: Ptychodera flava; assembly: GCF_041260155.1. NCBI lineage: Eukaryota > Metazoa > Hemichordata > Enteropneusta > Ptychoderidae > Ptychodera > Ptychodera flava. The sequence continues at coordinate 68,751 of NW_027248291.1, forward strand.
GAATGAACTCAAACCACTTTGAATGATATCTTGCAGAAAGATACGCTGAACGTAATAGAATGTCATCACTGAAAACTAACTTATGCCAATATTTTAACATGCGTTTGACTATGGCAATTTTGATAGGATATCTACCAAGTTCACCTATAATACCAGCCTGGGGAGCATGTTTTGAAACTCCCAGTAAATATCTGTAGAACGAAAAGCTAACATCATTTAAGAAATTACTCTTATCATTAATTTCATTCCCCCAAATTTCACAACCATAGGTAAGAATGGGAACAATCAAATGATCAAAAAGATCTAAAGCAACTTTCACAGAAAAATTCCATTATAAGAAATACCTTTACGAAGACTAAAAAGAGCTTTAGTAGCTTTCATCTTAAGATTGTGAAAATTTGATAACAAAACCGAGATAACAATACTCTTTCACAACATCAAGGGCAAGTCCATTATAGGTAAGTAATGTACCTTTCAGTAAGTGATTACTTTTGTTAAAAACCATGACTTTTGATTTCTTTGTACTAATAGAAAGCTTCCACTTCAAACAATAAGAGTGTAATTTATCAAGACAACTTTGCAAACCTTCTTGAGTTTCTGAAATCAACAGCAGATCATCAGCATATGAAAGACAGTTGATGTGCAATGAATCTAATGTAATGGGTCTGTCCTCACTGGAGCCAAAAGTACCTGGAAGGTCATTTATGTAAATGTTAATAACGTAAGGCTCAGATTACACCCCTGTTTAACTCATACTTTAGATTCAAACATGTCAGTGAGGCTATTGTTAGATTTAACACAATAGTTAACATTTTCATACATAGACTTAATCACAGAAAAGAAATTACCATTGATACCATAATTCCTAAGTTTCCAAAGCAAACCTGGTCTCCAAACTTTCTCAAATGCTTTATGAAGATCAATAAAACAACAAAAAGATACTTGTTTCTTAAGTTGCAATCAGCTTTGTTCATATACGAAGAATAAATATACTTATCAACAGCAGATCTCAAACAAAAATATTATCAGAAGTAGATCTCATGACTCTGAAACCAGACTGAAATGGAGTGTAAATTCCCTTATCATTCAAGTACTTAACAAGCCGACAATTGAGAACAGATGTGAACAATATGCCAGACAGCTATTAATTGAGATTCCTCGATAATGAGATTGATCACTTCTGTCACCAGACTTGTAAACAGGAACTAAAAAAGCTGATTTCCAAAACTGGGAAACTTACCGGATCTAAGAATGGTGTTAAATAAAGAGCAAATTGGAGTACGCAAACTTTGTCCACCAAACTTCAACATTTCATTCAAGATACCATCTGCACCTGGGGACTTTTTTGATTTCAACTTACAGAGGGCTTTAAGTAATTCTGCTTCAGAAAAAGGACAATTGAGAATAGGACACTCATTATCATAATTACTCTTTACCATGCAATGCAGATCAGAAAGTACTTGTACAGAAAAGTTATCAGAAACATCATGACCACCATCAGCTAAATTTCTAAAATGATTAAACCATTCCCCTTGAGAAATTGAAACGTCACTTCTGTCAGTAACACTATCGCCTATGATTTCTTTCCATAACTTCCAATGATTCTGCGTACTTTCAGAATGAGAATTCTCTAACTGTTCAAGCAAGTTCTTTTTGTAAATATACTTCTTTTGCTTGATAAGCATCTACCTCTAATGAAAGGATCACAAGGGAAACGACTTAAAAGTTTACAAGCCTCATTTAACTCTGTGCGTACTGCATAACAAGAATTATCAAACCAAGGTTTCTTTTTCTTTGCTTTTGATTTCGATTTTTTGGAACTAGGTCTTGGTGTAAATTTTTTCAAAGAACAATCGGCAACTTTGTGGATAATAGCTTCAAAGGTAGCAACAGACTCATCGCATGAAGTAGAACTATTACAGACAGTACTGAAATTACTGAGCTCAGCTTGAATGGATGAGCTCTGCAAAGATTCTAAAAATTGTTGTTTTGCATCATCATTCCAAATATATCTGCTTGGACATGGATTACAAACAGTGCTATCAACTGCGGAAGAGGAACAAGTACCTAAAACAATAGAAATACCAACTGGACAATGATCAGAAAAACGTGTGTAATCATATACTCTAAAATATTGAATATCATCAAGAAGGTTCTTCGCAGCAATACAATAATCTACTGTACTGTATCCATTATTTTATAGCAAGTGGGTTTACCATTTAAATCTCCAACAGTTCTACCATTCAAAATTAATAAATTGTTCTTAAAACACAATTCAGAAAGTTGTCTACCAAAATAGTTACATCAAGATTTCCCATTATCCATTGAAATCCTTTCCTGAATAATGTCAGGTACATAACCCATAGGTGTGGGACAAAAGTCTACATCATCATGTTTAATAAAATCTAGGAGCTTACCAGTTCTGGCATTAAAGTCACCAAAAAGAATTATTTCCCCTAAGTGAGAATAGTTTAACATATCTGACTGAAGAGTCTCAAAGTAATCATTCGATAAATGCATAACAGGTCCTTGTGGAGGTATGTAAACACAACAAATAAATATGTCTTTTTCTAAAGAAAAACATTTTTGTCTACTTTAAACCAAAGAAAATCAGAATATTAGATCCAAGTTTATGAATGCCCTCTTTGAGGCAAGACTTAAAGAAAACAACAGTTCCCCCAGCAGCACGCTTACTACGTCTATTTTTTATAATACGATCTGATCTGAAATAACTATAACCATTTAAATGTAAAACATTAGACTTAGAAAGCCAAGTTTCCTGCATACAAACAATATCGAACTTATTAATGATAGATTCAAAATCACTATCATTACACTTATTTGATAAACCACCCTGAATATTCCAACTTCCAATGCGCAGATGAGAACGTACAGGTTGTTTTGGGCCACAAGGGCTCTTTCTCAAAGCAGTGAAACACATTAGTTAAAAAAAGTTATAAAAAAGACAAACAGCAACAATGCAACACGTATGGAATAAACGACAAACTTACTCCTCTTAAATTTTCTAGTACACTGTGCAGTAAATTCCTTTAACCCCTTGACTACCAAGGCCAATGTATTCCTATATACCAGGCCCCTTATGTAAATATTGATAAAATCTGGGGTGTGGTCATTGCATCAACACTGCTTAGAGTAATTATTAAGTGAGTACCAATAAACCATATATTTTCTGAATCAGCATGAAATTTCCCACTTTCTCATAAATAAGTTTTGTATTTCCAGGTCACGTGACTGGTCACATGACTCATCATGTGACCAGAGTTGACGAAGAATATGCTGGGGAAGAATATTTGAAGCATCAGGAATCTGATGAATTTTTGAATTCTTGAATTCTTGAATCCATGAATTGATGCAACTTTGAATACAGTTGCAATTTTCATGGCATTGTCTTTACATATATGTAATAATAACTACCCTTTACTTTATTTATAGATGTACCTATTTAAGATTTTTCTCACAAAAGGCAGAGTATATGAACCACAAACATCAGCATCTGACATAATTCTGTATTTGAAAATCAACACATTTTATTTGTAAATACCTTCTTTATGTCTTCCTTGCAGTAACATGCATCGAAAATGGTTATGATTTATCAAATATAATTCACAATATTTAAAATACATTATAGGGAACAACATATCACATGACCAATCACATGACAAGTCATGTGACCAGTCATATTGACAATATGGCTGCCATAAAATTTCACTGGATTATAGTAAAAAATTATATTTCCTCCAGTTTCATTCACAGAATATTGCTGTTAATAATCATATTTACATATAAATCACTTGTTTTCAATAAATAAACATTTCCTTCTATTAAAAAAAACCATAACAATCTTGCAAGTAAATGACATCAACCAGCTTCAAACTACTCTCATCGGATTTCTTTCTCACAAAAGGCTGTGTAATTGAACCACAAGCATCAGCATATTGCAAAAATCTATATTTGAAAATCAACACATTTTATTTGTAAACACCTGCTTTATGTCTTCCTTGCAGAAACATGCATTCAAACTGGTTATGATTTATCAAAATATAATTCAAAATATTTGGAATACATTTTATGGAACAACACATCACATGACTAATCACATGACCAGTCATGTGACCAGTCATATCGACAATATGGCTGCTATAAAAATTTCACTCATTCATTCACAGAATATTGCTGTATTTAAATTCAAGTAAAATTCATTAATAAATAGAACATATTTACATATTAATCATGTGATCATTTGATTTAAATAAATAAAAAATTCATTGCATTAAAAACATAACCATAAAAATCTGGCAAGTAAATGATATCAATTCGCTTCAAACTACTTTCATCAGTATCACTGTGTTGTGATAAAATCAGTGTCCTTTCAGAAAGTATAATATAGTTGTTTTCAATCAATGCTTTTTGTCTAGAATTATAGATGTGTAGAACATTTGATTATGTACACAGAGATGCAAAAAAGGAATAATTAAAAAAATATGGTTTTTCACAAAATACCAGGATTTATGTCTGATTACATCATACAGTGGTGGTATTGTCCAAGACGCACAGCGTCGATGACAATACCAAAGCGACAATATACAAGGACATAAATCCTGGTATTTTGTGATTTTTACCTTACTATTATACACACCTGTTCATGCAAAGTTGAAAAATTATGCTTCATAACTTCCCTGAACAAAGGTCAGGTAGTGTGATCACCTAATACAAAAAATGCTACACTATATGTAGACTGCATGTACAGCATGCTTGCACAATACACTGGAAAGACACCCAAGTGCAAAATGGAATATGCACCCTGAGCGGGCAAATGATACCCCACTGCTTACAACAGTATTCCGCATGACAAAGTTATTGTCGTCTGCATCAACCAATACTGGAACAAACTGCACAATGAAAGTCCACAGATTACTGTGGTAGGTGTACAATAATACAAACTATTCAGTCACAGTCCCTCAACCAACTGTTCTATAGTCAACTGCAATGAGTTGTATACAACCAATGGCTCAAAATTGCAACAGTGTGTGCCATATTCCAAAACAAGGTGCACTGCACAGACCTGGTTTGCTTGGACACTGTTCACAATATATAATGACATCTCGCCTGACTCCTCGCTTGGAACAAACACGGCATCTCTTCTGGCGTCTGGTCCATGTTGCTGATGCTTCCACCTTAGAAGGGAAGTGACGTTCTGTCAGCCTGATTATGTCTTCTGTCTTGTTTGTTTGATCTGGTGCATCAATGTTGAACAGGAGACTTGCAATGACCTAAATGACAATAATAATGATCATCAGTAGTAGCATCATAATAATAGTAATCTTCATCATCATTATCATTATCATCATCATCTATATAATTTTTTTTCTTTGCTTATCCCCTGAACAAACCATGTGATTATGTCTGAAAACTCACCTCGTGCTGAAACTTCAGGAAGTTATATTGCCCACCAGTCTTCTTGTACAAAATGAGGGCATTCAGCAAGGCAATCTGTATCAAATGGATAGCCAACTTCTTATACCATTTTAGAGTTTTTCTGGCTGCACTGTATGGTTGAATCATCTAAGCAAAAGGTCAAGGAAATTCTATTCTGTATTTCCATTGAGAGGATCAGAGTTTTGGATAATTTTATATATTGTCTTACAAATACCCCCCTCAACGCACAATACAATGGCAGACATATAGCTGATGTTACACAGTTATATAAAGTTGAAAACATAAATCCATTAACCACACAAATTGTGTGTATATATAATTATATATATATATATATATATATATATATATATATATATATATATATATATATATATATATATATATATGTGTGTATGTATATATAATTATATGTATAATATATATATATATATATATATATATATATATATATATATATGTGTGTGTGTGTGTGTGTGTGTGTGTGTGTGTGTGAAAGCTGGAATAACATACTGATACAACAATAACATCAAACACACACAACACTACACACACGCACATACGCGTGTGCACACACACACATACACACATACACACAGTTAAAGGATACTTGATCAGCTATGTCAACTCCTCCCATGTTCCTGTTGTAGTCAATCACTGCTACTGGCTTCTGCAGTTGTCTCCGTTGCTCACGTCTCCTGCCCCTGGCATTGTACACCCTTGTTCCATCATCATGGGTAGTCGTCAGGACATGTACATCCTTCTTGTCCCTGAACTTGAGACAAAGTAGGGGACCAGCATGGAAAGACAGGGTTGCATCCTGCTGAACATGTGCTGTGCGGATAAGTGATGGGATGTGGTTCAGGCGGATTGTACCACAAGCCATTGTTGCCTGCTGGTGTAGGTAGCAAAACAGACGTGTGGTTGTGTACCAGTTATCCATATATGCTGAGTAACCCTTGCCAAGGAGCGGCAACAGCAGATAAACAACCATCTTCTCAGGCTTGTTGAAGTTGGTGGTATTACTTGGCAGCAAGGTGGTAACATCTTGGGCATTATCTTCTCTGCCAGTATAGACTCGAAAGCGGTAAGTGTAGCCTGATTTGTCACACAGTGCAAATATCTTGATTCCAAACCTGGCACGCTTCAGTGGAATATATTGTCTGAATATTAGACGACCTTTCCACAGTAGCAGGGACTCATCAATGGCAACATCTCTTTCAGGAGTGTATACTGTTTGAAACATCTCAAGAAATGATCAATGAGGGGTCGTATTTTGAAGAGCCTGTCTCTGTTTGGATCCTGGTGATTAGGCAGGTTGGTGTTGTCATTCAGGTGGAAAAATTTCAACACAAGTTGAAAATAGTTCCTCGTCATAATGGCGCCAAACAGTGGAGTGTTGTACATCACGTCAGTTGACCAGTAGAGAGAGATGGAGGGTTTTTTTATAATACCCATGAGAAGCACTAAACCAATGAATTTCTTCATCGTTGGCACATCTACTGGATGCCAGAAATGGACATTAGAATATCGTGGTAAACTAGGATTGGCTTGGATGTACTGCTGAGCAAACAGATTGGTTTGAAACACAAAATGGTTGATCAAATCATCATTGACATATAACTGAAAAAAATCAATGGGGGAAAAACCTGCAGTATCAACTTGAATGCCTGGTGTACCAGTAAACTGATGAACGACAGGACCTTGATAATTACCCTGTACCCACTGAAGTGGAGGGCACTCCCACGGTAAATTATCAACGGGCAGTTGCTGAACTGCTGGAACTCTATTGTTGTTTTCCTGAATTTCTCGATCAACATTGCCATTGACATTGTCAAAAACTCTGTCACCAATACGCCTTCTAACACGACGTGCGCCCTCATCGCGATCGTCGTCGACTTGACCTCGACGACCTTCAGGTTCGGTATTGTTTTCCTCACTTTCACCACGTGAATTTTCATCGCTGTCATCACTGTCACAGTCACTAATTCCACCACCACCACTACAACTACCATCGACACTACGAGGAATGATGATATTTGCCCTATTTACCTGGTTTTCTATGTCTTCATCATTGGCGTCAGACAAAAGTGCACTACCGCTATCATCAGCTCTAGCTCTTGATGTGGCTTCACCGCCATCGCTGTCAAAATCATCCGCTTCTGTCCCACTTTCATCGTAATCACTAGCACTGACTTCATCATCCTCCAACATGCTAAGCAGTTGAGCTGCAGTTACTTTCCGACGCCTAGACATGGTAGGTTTTTGAAATTGACCTACATTTCATGCGATCGTCAGTACTTCTGAAGTGTAAACAATCAGCGCGACGCTTCTGCAGTGAGCAGCCTGACCTTTGAGGGTCGAGGTCAGGGGTCACGACATTCGCTTCCGGATTTTGGCCGTTCTCGGACGTACGGGGGCGCAATCACATTCAGGCCAGGTCGGAATACATCTATGTTAGTCGCTCTGCGTGCCGACGCCGAAATTACGGGATTTTTAGCGACAAAAACGAAGCAAATACGCCTATTTAACTGTGCCGGATATATCCGGCACTAAAGGTATATGGTAATTCAATATTGCGCCGGATATATCCGGCGTTCAAGGTAGTCAAGGGGTTAAATGCACAAACACAGTATGAATACCTATAGGCAACTATTTAGAATGCAAAGCGAACACTACAGTGAAGTGACTGTTCAGACTGGCCCCAACGCAAAACCAACAAAACAAGTCAAGGGAATACAAAATTTCAAGAAAATTACATGTAACAATCACAATATTGCAGTCAAAGACACACTAGTAATATCTGTAAACTCGATCAGTATACATGTTGTTGGTATGAGTTTTACCATTACTACGGTATCGGGATATCTGACTTGTACTAAACATCTTGAACTGGCGAGGACTATGACTATTATATTGAAATCCTCTATCATGTTGATCACTCCATGAATGATAGGCAGGTCGTCTGTGCCTACTCCGTAAGAAAGCTCTCACAGACCCTTTAAAATCACCAACTAGTAAACTAGTACCCTGCGGGTTGACGTGAACCCCATCACTGTGAAAAAGATGGCGGCTTTTACTCATTTATTGTGAGTAACAAACACACAATTATCAACAAAAGCGCACACTCTTTTGACATGATCATTAATAAAAGCAATTTGTCGTTCAGATATGAATCAGCACCCCAAAATGGCAAAATGCTTGAAATAACTACAATTGCATTTGGACACACTTGTTTGGCTGTATTGCATAAGGAAACCAACCCATCAATGATGAAATCTTCATGTTTGTCAGCAACATCATTTGAACCCACATGACAGATAACAATCTCAAATTTCTCAGCTACCATATTGAAAATTACGAAGACGTGCATGGGCATCGTCAATATCACTAGCTCTAACTTTGACAGAACTTCTATTTTTATATAACACATCTGACCGGACATATTTAATACTAGAATCACCTAGCAACATCACGTTATGAGTCTGTTGAGGATCTCTCGCATACGCGCCTGTAAAGTTGTTGTACTGATGACCACGACTCCGCTCTGAACTGCGACTAGCGCTGACATCAAAACCTTTCGAGTTCAATGTTGGGACTGAGGAGGATGGTGATTTGTCCTGGCATACATCGGCATTAAGCACGACTTCCGACATATAGGACTTCTGGACCAGTGGAGTAGACTTGGGATCAGGAGTCGTTACCCTATGTTCTCTAGATGATAACATGTCATCGTCGCGATCAGAAGCAGATCCACGGTTGTCAACGGGCCCGCGGGGGAGTTGTACGTATTAAAATCTGTGCACTCACGGCGCTCGACGATGTGACCCGAGTACTGAACCTGCCCCATCTGTGACGTCGGAGCATTTACCTTCTCCAGCTCTGAGTTAAAAATCGAGAGTCTTTCATCAATTTTAGAAATTCTGCTCATGACATCAGAAACACCACGATCTGCAACAGCATATTTACTCTCGACATCGGAAATTTTCTGGTTGAATAAAGTTTTCATTGACGAAAGCTCACTTTTCAACTCACGTACTTCTGCCAACACTCTACCTTTGCACTGCGACTCCACAGCCAGTTGCGTGTCTGATAACTTGGTCTGAAAATTGATACACATCGCTCTCACATCTGCTTTCAACGAACTCATGTCCTCCAACAAAGAATTATATCGATCTGTCAAGGAAATGTAGTTATGCTGTAACTTCTCATAACTCTGTGAACATTTGTCGCATGCAAGACAGTTATCTTCCGCTAACTTTCTATCGGTACCACAGTAATTTTCGGCGACGTCACCACCACAATGAATGAAGCTCTCGTGGAGTTGCTCAGACGCGCGGGCAAACTCTGTCCGTACATCAACTGGTGGACCACTCATGGTAAAGGGCTTCATAACACAGGTTTCAGGAGACGAAAAGTCCGTAACTTCAGTCACAGAAACGTGAGGAGCAGGGTCCTGGTATAAAATGGAAGGCGCGATGGGAACATGCATGTTCTCAGTGTCGACAGACTTGATGCTGTAACTCTGTACTGAATCTAGGTCAGATCTGGCTGATTTCCCGCCCACACCAGCACATGTGTTGAAATAGTTCCTCAGAAACTCTTCGGCGTCCTTTCGACTATTGAATCCCTTGAAGCACGCACCAGAATAACCATCTACCTGTTGATGACAGGCGTCCCAATCAGCGAAAACACCAGTTTCTCGACCAACAGCAACGGCATAAAATTTCTTACAGGAACGCTTCTTTGCCGAAGTCTTACGTTGTTGACGCTTACTTTTGCGATCACACGAGACCATCTGTACCAGTTGCTCATCGTCCGAACCGAAATCACCGTATATAAAGTCTGGATCACTCTTTCTCTTCTTATAACGTTTAACCATTGTTAATATGCAAATTGACGAGCTCGTAAAAATGAAAAATATAACAGAAAGCTGCCTGGGAAAAACTGAAATCAGACCACCACTGAGAGCGCTAGCAAAACAGGTTTACACAGCAAGCGGCCATATTAACATAACTATCGTAAACGTTTCCATTAAATCTTCGCGTAGAATAGTTTATTGTACCTACTACATACAGTCCTATAAGATAGTGCGCCTAGCTAGCCTGCACTGTGTTCTGAAAAAGAAACATTTTTTTTTCTGATTTCGTTGTAAATCAAGGTATTTTAATAACAGAGGCGATTAAATCGGCATCTTGCGACTAAATTCGCCTGAAAATATTGCTTTCAAAATCAAATTTTACTCTCTGAAACTTAAAAATTACTGCCGTTTCCGCTTTCAGCATCGGTGGCTGTGTTATCCGCCATCTTGTAATCACAGCAATCACGCCCTGGAGCATGATTGCTATGATTGTCAAACACGATTGTTATTGGGCGTATACGAACATACGATCACAATTATGACTGGCAAATCACGATCGATCATGATTGTATTAATCGAACGCTCCCAGCTCTAATTTCACACAACGATGCGCCCTCAACGGGCTTCTATGCTTGAACAGGCTCATTAGGTAAGGCAGGCTTGTGACGCTTTGTAAAACTTGCTCCACTTGCATGACTTGCCTGAGCTGAGCTGTGCTTTTTTTAACGAAATTGAAAATTCAAACATCAGAGGAATTATTTTCGATTCTGCAACCTGTTACCCTTATGAGCTGCTAACGAGTTATTTGGTCTGGGCGATAACCCCGTTGGTGATCGGCAGAACAAATTACTAATGAAGGTGATTAGGAAGACCAATTAACAGATATGGACTGTTTTCTTTGAAATATTATATTGAGACAGCGAGGGTAAAGAAATAGGTACACACGCAACACAGGTAAGGCTTGTATAACGAAAAAAAGTTGAATATGTTTAATACATGACAATTATTGATCATATTCATAACGTTTAGACGAATAATGCCAGCAATATCCTATGGTATCACCCATGCAAACCGTGACCAATGCAGCGTGCATGCTGCGTTGCTTGGATAGTCGATCGAAAGATACATATTCTTTTCACTAGATCTGAGGATATGTATGTATACGAAGAATACATATTCTTTACACAAGTACCGAGATATCGGTCTTTGGCCTAACATGTCGATCCCGGGCATTCTATCGATTATCCAAGCAAACATGACAACCCTGCACCCACACAGAACGTGATGGGTGCAACCTTCGATCTGGCATGAAACGACGTTCTACACTTCGTTTGTTAGTTATGCGTGGTTTACTTTTAACTACTTTACTGGAAGATACGCTTTGCACCTTTTGATCGTCGAGCAAACGATCGGTTTTTTTCCAATTATACGGTTTCCACCCACAACGCCACTGTCGTCGACCATTGTCAACCCTAGTCGCATATTTATCGACAACCCCTAACTGTAGGGTGACATAATCTTTGTTTAGAAATTTGAAAGTAGGCCTATTTGTTAGGCAAGGCAATGGCAGAGGACGCGGTAGGTTAACACACAGGCTCACCTTCCAGTAAATGCGACTTTTTGGCCCATATTTTTATCGTTCGCAAAATGTCACATATACTTACAAGTAACCATCGTAAGTATCTTTGCAATCAAAAGATGCACTTACAATCAATAACTGATAAGATCTGAGGAGGATTGTTTAGAATTTTCGCGCGTTGATGGCGAAAATCTAGGCCAGAAATGGCCGTTGGAGGTTTGCAACTCGCTGTCAATCAAATACTTGACGTGCCGCTCAGTCATACTGTCATCGTACATAGCAATGAACACATAAATCGCCTTCTCATGTACTGTGCAAATACATGGTTGATAATAAAGATGGTCATACAAGCTATAATTTTGCAACTTGCTATAAAAACACCAATAAATAGATTTTTGTAGGACAAATAACTAACCAAATGCATACCAATTTCACTGTTCTGGAGTTCAACCATCTGCTAGGACATGTACGTACCTTCGCTGTCGATACGATCACGAACATTCTTGCTGTGTTACGAAATTTTACATACAGTCACAGTCCCTCCGGTCCACTCACGAGAAGAGACTGTGATACGGGCAAAGTCTCTCCGTGCCGAGGGACTAAGATAATGTAACAGGGTCGTTTGGTATGCAGTCCTGAGAAAGACTGTTTTTGCTGATCCAGCGATGTCCGATGTACGGTATCCCAGGCAAGTTCGGATCACGGTTACTCTACCCCACGTGTTCGGATACAAAGATTGGACGAAGGAAGTCACGCATACAGGCATTAACTTCGCATCTTGTGACGACAACATCATCGGCACGCGTACGCATTAGGAGCTGTTTTCGTGAAAGGTATATCTGATCACGCCATGGGGGAATTTACTATCTGGCATGTTCCAGAACTTTCTGTGCAGCCTCAGTCGAACCGATTAGTTTCTTGCCGCCGGATTCTTCTTGTTCGCGTCTCCTAGCCATCTCCGGTGGTTTGTAGTTTTTTGGTATTACGAAATCGAATGCCACCCTGGAAAGAATGTGTTTCCTGTTACCCGACCTACTCTAGTTCAAATCCTCTAACTCTGAGCTGTTTTACTTTGATTGAAACAAAGCCCGAGAATCCGAAAAAAAATAGCTAAAATCGCGTAAATTTAGGGAAATTCGTCAATTTCCCTCATTGCAAGGCGAAAATTATTGCACTCGCTTTTGGTCACGTCAAGAAGCTGAATCGGGATTAGGTCTAGGTCCCTCAACAATAGGGTAGGAAGGTCTGGAGTTTTTTTTTCTAGTTTTTTTTAAATCAAGATTTGAGAAAAGTAAGATAGTTTGAAAGATATCAGTGATTTGGAGCTTATCACATATATTGAACTTTTTCCTAGTCTAATAAATGCATTTAACCTTCCTTCATTGAGTTTGTGGTACTGTCATACACCCTGAACCCCCTTTGCAGGCTCATCCAAATTAGATATTCCGATTGGCTTGTGTCGTGCTCGTCTTTTCCTGTTTTTACTGTCAAATAAGTGGTTCTGAAAAAAACAAAATGGAAAGCTGTCCTGAGTTGTGAGAATTCTAATACTGCCTGTGATGCATCCCTAATCAGAAAGATTCCTCCCATTGGATAAGTTGGCTATTTTTATGCAACAGAGTTACATCACTTCCCTGGCACTATATTGACGACAACAATGAGTGGTATTAACGACAGACACACCTCTATGCACTGCTTTAGTCTCTGATACACAGTACAGCACACAGTGTGGAAGTTTACACAGCTACAATGATTCGCCCCACTTAGTTTTTGTGTCGAAGTAATCTTTGTAGTTTGAGCGCCTGTTATGTAATGAACTATGTGAATAGATACTTGAAACACTGCTGTATACTCTGATGTTTTTATTTTTTCAAAATAATGTTTTTCAGCGGTTAAATCTATCAAAATATGTACTCACCAGAGCTCTCTGTGCAGGCTGTCATGGTGGCTGCCATCTTGAAAATGCCCACAATGCAACACGTTTTTTTCATGTATGGTGTATTTACGCTCAGCCTAATGTCTTTTTGGCTCATGTAGGGCGTTTTCATGCTCAGCCCAATGTTTTTTTACTCATGTAGGGTGTTCACATGCTCGGCTTAGCTCTCTATGGGAGCCCTGAGTATTAAGAAAGTCATCGCTTCTCTAGACTTGAACAAAGCGAGTGGCCCGGACGGTATCTCCGCTTGCATCATTAAACACTGTACCGATGTTCTTGTTGTTCCCCTCCAAATTTTATTCCAAAAAACCATTTGTCTTGGTCAGTTTCCTTCTCAGTTTAAAGAGGCCAATGTTGTCCCCGTGTTTAAATCTGGTCGTCAATCAGCTGTTGAAAATTACCGCCCAATCTCCTTGTTGCCTCTTTTTGCTAAGATCTTCGAGGCAGTTATTGTTCCTCATATCTGTAAACATATTAAAGTGTATGTCCCGCATAAATTCAAAGTTAATTTTGCTTTAAATGAGCAATGCTATATGATTTTGCCATTTCTACTTTATCAAATAAATGCATCACCCCAAGGAAACGACACTGTTAAATATTATAAAAATGCAATATTATATGTTGTGCGACTTTGAAATTGGCTGCCATTCGGGTCGTTTCGGAATTCGCGGGCATTGCCACCGGAAATGACGTAACTAATAGAACGTACGAGTGAGTGTGTTCACCTCGGCCATAGCGAATGCTTACTGCTGTGGCTTCAAAATGGTGAGCAGTTACGCTTTTGGTGGCTGAAGTACCGCAGCCATTGCCAGTTTATTGCATTTTAGGATGCCATATTAGCCGCATTTGCCAAAATTACAAGAAAGGGTCGGAAAAGAGGCATTTGGACAAGTGTTTTCTGTGGTGCACATTTTCGAGTGCCGTGACTTCGCCTTGAATAAACACGGTTTGGAAGCCAGATGTACGGTAAGATAGACTTTAATTTCTGGAGCTACTACATCGATTATGTGATCGCAATGCCGTACCAGTACAACTATTGTCACCAGAAAGCGTTCGCGTGTATCATCAGCAGCAAGACTGCGACAGGTTGCCCAAAATATGTCAAGGGGATGCGGGGGCCCGTGGAGCTGGCCGTGTTTACATCCACCAGGACTGAACGCCGATTCAGCTGCTTTACGAAAGTGATTGTAAATAAATAAATAAATAAATAAATACAAGTACTACATCTCATGTATGTGTAACTCTATAATTAGTAACGTTAGGAGATATCTAATTTTATATTCCTAAAAAGTTTACGTAGTGATTGACTGACTCTTTGCGAGACTGAATGATGTGTATAATACAGCACGGCGCTACCAGTAACAGTGACACAACGTGTACGGTGTAGCAAAGAAGTTTCATACTGTTGACGAAGCAGTCGCGTTGTCGTCATCTGTTCCCTTCTGCTCGACTAAGTCTCCCCTAAAATATTTTAGCTTCTTTGAGAATTTTGCAGTCATGAAACAATAAACTTTGTGCTTTATATCGGTGACACTTAATCAAGAAAAAAACCTGCGGGAGCGTAGCTGATCACTCCGTCACAAAAATGGCCAGCTGAGCCGCCCGGCTTTGGGTGCCAGTGTGCCCGATATTTATATCATGTCAATTTTAATTTATCTCTTCCCGAGAATGTGGCTAGACATGTCTTCACGGTCACATATTTTTAAAAGTACCAATGTTCATGTGAGGTTTTATAACGCCAAACTGAAGATTTTGCGCCGAGAATACTACTTTGGTGTTTATGCTAACATGACCCTCAGCCTCTTGCTCTGGAAAGATGTGTGTTATAATAAACGGTGGACAATTTTCAACTTGATCTCTACTACATTTATCTACAAGCGTCATGGTGTAATTCAAATTTTTATATAGAGATTTTGAACGAGGCAGTTTATGTTGAGAAGTAATAATAAGGTGGGATGGCAACTCAAGACTTTTATTCATATTTTGGTCGCTTGCGGTTGTGTGTACGGTAGTGCACTGGTGTGTTTGACTGTGGTCACGGTGGGCTTGTCACAGACGCAACGGTCAACAAGAGTTCCGCTCTTGTTCTTGTTTAGGTTAAGGTCCCGACTGTTAAAATTTGCAGGCCTGTAAATTCTGAACAGCTTTGTCATATCTTCTGAGACGATGACATTCTCAGTTGCACTGCTTTCACTCATGAAATTATCACTATCTCCATAGTCAATGCACGAAGTCACCATCACATGTTCTATTAGTGACGTCACAGCCACTTACGCCAAAACGGGGCGAGCTTGGCAATTTCCGGAAAATGTCGCCATGATTGAAGTCGAAAAGTGCAACTTTTCCTGTGTTTTCGTCGAAATAACATAATACAACCGTGCTAAAAACCACTCAAATAAGCTTCAGTTTGTGTGTAAATGTTTGTTTTATTAATACCAATTTCATTGACAACCAGAACCAGAGTATACACCTCAAGTCAAACGAAAAAGCCTCAAAATGTGGCGGGACTCACACTTTAAACCAAATATTTCCATCGACCAGCACGGACTTGTTAAAAACAGATCCACTACAACTAACTTAGTGGATTATACAGATTTCATCTCTGTTTCACTGAACAATAAACAACAGGTAGATTCAATTTACACGGACTTTAGCAAGGCTTTTGACAGTGTCTGTCACACACTCCTCCTGTACAAAGCCGCCAAATTCGGTATATGTGGTAACCTGCATAGTTGGCTGGCTTCTTATCTTCATCTTAGACGACAGAGGGTAGTGTTTGGTAGTTGCTCGTCAAAATGGTACACTGCTTCGTCAGGTGTGCCCCAGGGTTCACTTTTGGGGCCACTACTTTTTGTTATGTTTATTAACGATATTTCACTGTTAGACATTTCTGCAAAGCTCAGCTTGTATGCCGACGATGCCAAGATCTATCGCACCATCACATCCCGCGCTGACTGTGTCATGTTACAGCAAGATCTTGACAAATTTGCTCAATGGTGTAACAACTGGAAGCTGTCACCTAATATCAGTAAATGTAAATTTATCAGTTTTACACTTAAGAAAAGAATCATTTCCTCTCTTGATTACTCCATCAATGGTACTCCTCTTCAACGGGTCTCTGTTGTCAAGGATTTGGGCATTTACCTTACTTCCAACCTTAGTTATTCTTTTCACATCAATAACATTGTTTCTAGAACCTTCAAATCTCTTGGTTTATTGAGCGTCTCTGCCAGCCATTCAATGACATTTCAGCAATTATTTCTCTGTATTTTGTTTATGTAAGATCTATTCTAGAGTATGGCTCTGTTGTGTGGTCACCCCACTAGCAGGGCCGGTCAGAAAAAAATTGAGTGAGTACAAATTAAGTTTGTGAAATACATTTGTCGCAAACTCAATGTTCACTCCAGTAAATCCAGCTACCCATTTTATTGCAGAATTCTGAACATTCCTAATTTACACAATAGAAGACTAACCCTTGACATATGCTTTTTATACAAAATAATCCATTCAATTTATGATTCACCAAATGTTCTAAATCAAATCTGCTTCTATGCCCCCAGTAGAAATTTACGCAAGAAACCCCTTTTTAAACCAGACTTGTGTTCTGTTAATTGCAGAAAATTCTCGACAGTGCCCAGATGCATTTCTGTTTTTAATGATATCTCTTTTAAATGTAGATGAATAAAATTGCACACGTCTACTGATCTGCTTGTATATTTTCTGTTTATTCTGTTGGTAATTTTGATACAACGTTTCGTCCTAAAAGTAGGACTTCATCAGGTTGAAGATGTGTTTATGTGTGGCGCATATGGAAAGTGGCCTTTTAAATGTAATATAGATATTTTTCTATGCTGTGTACTTTTAATACTATTTTATCCAGTCATTTTAACAGTTCTCCTTTTTGATTCGTGTATGTTTTTTTTCAATTCAATGTAACATGTTACTTTTATGGTTGTCTTGTACATTTGTCTTGTGATGGTGTGACTTTTTTGTTTCGGAGATCTGTTAGTGGATTTGCCCGTTGATCTGTGTGTCAAATAAAATAAAATAAAATAAAATAAATAAAATCCAACTATGAGCAGTGTGTTGTACCAACATATGAACAATATCTTGCCCTCATTGTTTTTTGGGGTCGTTTTTTATCGGAGACCGATGCCAAATCGAGATACTGGTAGTATAGCGTTTTTGCAGCAAACTGTCGGCGTTAACATACTCCGGAGCTACCTGAAGGACATGTATAAGAATGCCGGGATCGACTACGAGGCTGAACACACAAATCACAGCGGTAAAGCTTCATGTTGTACGTGACTATATGAACGAGGAGTTGATGAACAATCGATCACCCGTCCGGGAGAAGCAGCCATCGATCGACGGCAGTCAGAAGCAAACAGCAATTGGAAGACATGTTGGCAAAATATTCCAATGCCCTCAAGCCACCTAAACCAAAAGAACAAATAATGCTCTCGGAAAGCGAAGAAAAGGAAACTAGTCTTCCTCAAAAAAGAGAAGATAAGCCCTCGACTCGTGAAAACGTTCTGCTTATCGTTGTTCCTGACGGAATTGATTTGGTCTGTTTAGAGCGATCAGGGAAGGGAATGGCAATTACTTTTGATATCTAATGTGTTGTGTAAAGTTGAATTGGTATAACAATGAATACATTGCAGTAACCATTTTTCAGGTGGCAGCATCCTGTCAACCAATCGGGAGCAAGGATCGTGCTGTGGATTATGGCTAAAACTCAATTCTGAAGATTGGATTATGAGGTATAATCCACGGCGATCAAGATCTCTGATTGGCTGACAGGATCTTGCCGTGTGATGACAATTTGTTTTAATCTCTGAATAAATCTACCTGTACTTATCAGTGATTATCTTCATACCTTTCAGCTTCTACGGCTTAATGCACTCTGCTACGTTTTGCAGAGGAGTTAACGTAAAATTGCAGCATCTTATCTCATTCGCTTATGATCGTTTTCAGAGGTCAGAAGTAAACCTAGTGATTTTTATGATTGACTAAGTTTAAAAGTGTTAAAAGTTGAGAGTTCATGTCCGATGGTAAAGTTTCTCAGTGCTTTTCACAAAGGCAACAAGGGAATATGTACTTGCTGTTAAAATGTATTCATCGTTTTGATCAAGTTTGTGTGCGATGTGTAATAGCGAGTATGTTTGTGCAAGTGCTTCATGAAATCTACAGTTTGTGGATGGGTCGCAGTCAGAATAATTGTAACAACTTAGTTTAATTATTGTTAGTACCACTGGTACTCTTCGTTAAGGGTAGGGGATTTGGCCGAACGGATTTGACTGTGATGTCGCTGCTAGGTGACTTGGTGTGATGTTTTGTGAGTTAGAATACAATTGGAAATGTACTGAATTCACTGTGCTGGAAGGTCAATGGTTCTGAATTTTCACCAACCTAGGAGGTGTGTACATCATATGCTAAATGCATCTGTTCCAATGTCGTATTGGTATTCCGTAACAAAAGTTATGTACACATAGTTTAAGGACGTCAAAGCATAATCGCCTTCATGTGAATAAAATGAAACATCCCAAAACCCTAATGTGATATGTAAATAATTATGAAAATAAAATCACTGAATCTCTTCAATAGAGCCTTCATGAACACTTTGAATAATTGCAACGAGTAATTAATGAATTTAACAGTATGTTTAATGCCAGATATAATAAACATTACAATACTAATTGCTAAGTTATTACGAATTTAACAAACATTATGAATTTAAAAACATTAGCAGTGACCTCAAAAGAATTTTTAGCGGATGGTGTCAGAAAAAGTTTCATTACGATGGCAAATAAAAATGTCTCCTAAAAGTTCAAAATATAACATTGCTATAAAATTAACAAAATCCACATACAAAGAAATACAAATCAACTATCAACTAAACTAAATGTCATGGAAATCTGACCAGTGGTAACTTATTTCTAGATGTTTTACCATTTTGACATTTTTAAACTCTTTACATATTTTTAAGATTTCAATTTTGATTTCAACGATAGAAGTGTGTCAACACATAACACAAGATTGTACACCAAAATGCAGATCTAGTGCATACAGGGCTGTCTGAGATTTGTTGGACATAAAATCATACAGTCATATACACAAATAGACAAGCTTGTAAGCATACCTACCTACCTACCTACCTACCTACATGCATGCACGCATGCATATCGACCGTATCCACCGAATTTTTAGCATGATTAGCATAGAAAGCATTCGAGTGATTACATCAAATTTGGGAGAAATTGTTGAGATAATGTGTAGCGCATAAATTCATTCAATATGCAAATTACCATTAATTATAGTTTCTATGAAGGAGAGCATAGTTGACAGAGTATGAGAGACAAAAGAACAAATAACGGAAGCCATGCTACACCGACCATCATATGAGCTACACAATTCTCACAGTCGAGCTGCTAGATATGTACTCTTTTTATTGGGGTAGTGCATCCTCAGGGGTACGTAAGAAGGTGTAGCTTTTGAATGACAATCACAACCTTGACAAAGTGCAGGATAGCTTTGGTCGGGAAACAATAGTTGATGGAATAGAATCCGTAAGCTTGGTCATCTAAAACGATAGCTTTGAACATAAAACAAGATGGCTGGTGACAGAAACAGTAGTGGTAGCGGCCGTAAATATTTTATCTATTTTTCTATAAAAAATCACCACATTGTGTTGTGTAAGATGCTGAGTTCAGTGAGGTTAAGGTTAGATTACTCTTCTGTAACATTTCTGCCCCAATTTTACAAAACTTACAGAGAAATCACTGTTACTGTTTTTGAACTGAGCAGGCTATCGGAACGTCCTATTCTAATACACGTACATGGATTTGAATGTAATATGATATTGTAAAGACGTGATCGTTATTAATGTTGGCATTGTCTGTTTTCAAGAGTTAAGCCTTCCTAAAATTTATCTGAAGCTAACTTTGAAGTCTTGGTGAGTCTTTACCAACTCTAGAAAACAGACATTGCCAATACTCGCGACTAGACCTCCTTTCCACTATCATATACACAATCCGTGTACATGTATCAGAATAGGACGCCCTGCTAGCCTGTTCAGTTCGAAAACGGGAATAGAGATTTCTCAACAAATTTTGTA
Organism: Ptychodera flava; assembly: GCF_041260155.1. Taxonomy (NCBI): domain Eukaryota; kingdom Metazoa; phylum Hemichordata; class Enteropneusta; family Ptychoderidae; genus Ptychodera; species Ptychodera flava. The sequence continues at coordinate 89,701 of NW_027248291.1, forward strand.
AAATGGGGGCAGAAACTTTACAGAAGTGTAATCGAACCCGTACCTCACTGAACGCGGCATCTTATACTACACAACGTGGTTGATTTTTTGTAAAAAACGGGTGAAACATTTACTGCTGCTACCACTGCTTTTACTGCCAGCCACCTTGTTTGTTTTACGCCCTCGACATCAAAATAATGTCAAAGCTATCGTTTCAGATGACCAAGCTTACGGATTCCAATTAAGCAGCTATCGTTTCCCTACCCAAGCTATCCAGCACAGCGTAAAGGCTGTCATCTTAATTCAAAAGCTACACTTTCTTAGGTACCCCTGATCGTAATGTAGCACTTACAAAACATAGGGCCAAAGTCCCTGAAGCTACTATAGACATGGATACAAAATTAAGTATTTCCTGACTGTATGAAATTATCTCACTTAGGTCATCCTAGGGACTTGTAAACCAAATATTAAAGCTGTCTGATCAGCGGTTTTGAAAGAACAAGCAACTCAACAGTTGACAGAGCTCTGCTGTGTTATGTAGAGAATAACCTTTTTGTGACACATGTACTGATGAAGAAGGTGGATATCTTTGATTAATATTGTAAGTGAGTTCTGTTGAATAAGTTGAGACTGTACATACTCAGAGAAAGCACACTGAAGAGACAAATGTTTGAAACTTAATAAGTTCAAGGTCATCAAAAGCATTATAAGGAATCATGTAACTTTCATTGCACTGTTTACACAGATTGCATAATTGCTATAAATAGCACATGAGGAATCTTACAGCCCAGCTTTACCATAAAAACCCTATCACTTTGACCACTCTTTTAATTGACCACTCTATTTTTTTCCTCAAAAAGTAATTTTATTTTATCCTTACCAAGTCAACCATAAATGGAAATTAGAACACTCTCTATCTCTATCTCTATTGACTATTTTGAGCAATTTCTTTTAGATAACATACAGGGCACAATAAATGACAGTTCAGAATATGTCAAAGTTGGGATTCAGGAAAGTTGCCTTTACATGTTTTAATCCTCCAAGATGGTAAGCATTTCACTATGAACTGTCAAAAAAAGTTGAACTCTCTGATAATTCTACACTAAAATTATTTTGGCTTTGATGATTTCCTAATTAATTGCCAATTATTTAAAATCATATTAATTATTTTTTTCTGGGTGAATTGATACGGTTTACACAGTACAAGAATTACATACAATGTACCGTAAGTCAAATTTTGACCAAAATGACAAAAAAATTCCTTAAAAATACACATTTGCATATTTCATCACAATTTGAACAAATCTAAGTTGGGTTATCCCTAGGGACCTGTATACCAAATAACAAAGCTGTCTGACCAGCGGTTATGAAGAAGTAGATTTTTTACAAAAACAACTTCTTTGGCATTAATTTGCCTATTTTCAACAATATCAAAAAATTAAATAAAATAGTTTCTCAAAATCATATTTTTCATCTACACAACAAATATCAAATCAGTAAGTACAGCGGTTCTCAAGATATTTGAGTGGACGGACGCCTCACAAACGGACATACATACATACATACAACATACATACATACATACATACATACATACATACATACAGACTGACGACGGACGCCGGACGGATACCCATCCCAATAGCTTCTATAGACTATAGTCTATAGTAGCTAAAAACAACTCTATCAATTTCTTATCTAGGACTTTGCAGAAAATGACTTTACACTTCTTATCATCAATTTTTTGAACAAATTGTTCATTTTCTGTGAGTAATCATGTGATATGAGAGACTTCAACCATGTGAAAACCTTTTACCATAAACTATAGAAAAAGGGATTATCATTTATATGCTAACTGCTGTTAACTTTTAGGGTTTGACTCAGGGTAAAACCCTTCCGAAACATTTTGCAGTCAAATATAATGGCTTTTAATTTGTATTTGTCCTGATGTGATCTTTCAAAGTTCTACTCTGTGTAAAACTCTTATCAAAGACTTTGCAGACAAAAGGATTTTCATTTGTACGTGTCCTGGTGTGAAATTTTAGATAGCCACTCACTGCGAAACCCTTCCCACACACTTTGCAGACAGTTTGCTTTTCATTTGTATGTGTCTTCATGTGACCTTCTAGATCTCAACACAGTGAAAACCTTTCCCACACACATTACAGACAAATGGCTTTTCCTTTGTATGTGTCCTCATATGAACTTTAAGGAGTCCACGTTTTGAAAAACCCTTCCCACACACTTTGCAGATCAATGGCTTTTCCTTTGTATATGTCTTCATGTGAACTTGTAGGTGTCCACTCGATGCAAAACGCTTTCCACACACTTTGCAGACAAATGGCTTTTCCTTTGTATGTGTCCTCATGTGAACTTTTAGGGGTTCACTGCGTGCAAAACCCTTTACGCACACTTTGCAGACAAATGGCTTTTCCTTTGTATATGTCCTCATGTGAACGTTTAGTTCTCCACTCTGTGCAAAACGCTTTCCACACACTTTGCAGACAAATGGTTTTTCATTTGTATGTGTCCTCATATGAACTTTTAGTCCCCCACTTGTTGTAAAACCTTTCCCACACACTGTGCAGACAAATGGTTTTTCATTTGTATGTGTCCTCATGTGAAATTTTAGAATTCCACTCTGTGAAAACCCTTCCCACACACTTCGCAGACAAATGGCTTTTCCACAGTATGTGTCCTCATGTGAACTTTTACTTGTCCATTCATTGAAAAACCCCTCCCACACACTTTGCAGACAAATGGCTTTCCTTTGTGTGTGTCCTCATGTGAACTTTTACATGTTCACTCAGTGAAAAACCCTCCCACACACTTTGCAGACAAATGGCTTTTCCTTTGTATGTGTCCTCATGTGAACTTTTACATGTTCACTCATTGAAAAACCCCTCCCACACACTTTGCAGACAAATGGCTTTTCCTTTGTATGTGTCCTCATGTGAACTTTAAGGTGTCCACGTTTTGAAAAACCCTTCCCACACACTTTGCAGATCAATGGCTTTTCCTTTGTATATGTCTTCATGTGAACTTTTAGGTGTCCACTCCGATGCAAAACGCTTTCCACACACTTTGCAGACAAATGGCTTTTCCTTTGTATGTGTCCTCATGTGAACTTTTAGGGATTCACTGCGTGCAAAACCCTTTACTTTTTGCACCCTTTACGCACACTTTGCAGACAAATGGCTTTTCCTTTGTATGTGTCCTCATGTGAACTTTTAGGTCTCCACTCTGTGCAAAACGCTTTCCACACACTTTGCAGACAAATGGTTTTTCATTTGTATGTGTCCTCATATGAACTTTTAGTCCCCCACTTGTTGTAAAACCTTTCCCACACACTGTGCAGACAAATGGTTTTTCATTTGTATGTGTCCTCATGTGAACTTTTAGAATTCCACTCTGTGAAAAACCCTTCCCACACACTTCGCAGACAAATGGCTTTTCCACAGTATGTGTCCTCATGTGAACTTTTACTTGTCCACTCATTGAAAAACCCCTCCCACACACTTTGCAGACAAATGGCTTTTCTTTGTATGTGTCCTCATGTGAACTTTTACATGTTCACTCAGTGAAAAACCCCTCCCACACACTTTGCAGACAAATGGCTTTTCCTTTGTATGTGTCCTCATGTGAACTTCTACATGTCCACTCTGTGAAAAACCCCTCCCACACACTTTGCAGACAAATGACTTTTCATTTGTATGTGTCCTCATGTGCACTTTAAGTCCCAAAATGGTTGAAAACCCCCTCCAACACACTTTGCAGACAAATGGTTTTTCCTTTGTTTGTGTCCTGATGTGAACTTTTAGTTCTTCACTTGTTGAAAAACACTTTCAGCACACTTTGCAGTCAAATGGGTTTTCATTTGTATGTGTCCTCATGTGAACTTTAAGTCCCCTAATGGTTGAAAAACCCCTCCAACACTTTGCAGACAAATGGCTTTTCCTTTGTATGTGTCCTCATGTGAACTTTCAGATTTCCACTCCGTGCAAAACCCTTCCCACACACTTTGCAGACAAATGGCTTTTCCTTTGTATGTGTCCTCATGTGAACTTTTACATTTCCACTTATTGAAAAACCCTTCCCACACACTTTGCAGACAAATGGTTTTTCATTTGTATGTGTCCTCATATGAACTTTTAGTCCTCCACTTGTTGTAAAACCTTTCCCACACACTGTGCAGACAAATGGTTTTTCATTTGTATGTGTCCTAATGTGAACTTTTAGATTTCCACTCTGTGTAAAACCCTTTCCACACACTTCGCAGAAAAATGGCTTTTCCATAGTATGTGTCCTCATGTGAACTTTTACTTGTCCACTCATTGAAAAACCCCTCCCACACACTTTGCAGACAAATGGCTTTTCCTTTGTATGTGTCCTCATGTGAACTTTTACATGTTCACTCTGTGAAAAACCCCTCCCACACACTTTGCAGACAAATGGCTTTTCCTTTGTATGTGTCCTCATGTGAACTTTTACATGTTCACTCAGTGAAAAACCCCTCCCACACACTTTGCAGACAAATGGCTTTTCCTTTGTATGTGTCCTCATGTGAACTTTAAGGTGTCCACGTTTTGAAAAACCCTTCCCACACACTTTGCAGATCAATGGCTTTTCCTTTGTATATGTCCTCATGTGAACTTTTAGGTGTCCACTCGATGCAAAACGCTTTCCACACACTTTGCAGACAAATGGCTTTTCCTTTGTATGTGTCCTCATGTGAACTTTTAGGGGTTCACTGCGTGCAAAACCCTTTACTTTTTGCACCCTTTACGCACACTTTGCAGACAAATGAATTTTCCTTTGTATGTGTCCTCATGTGAACTTTTAGGTCTCCACTCTGTGCAAAACGCTTTCCACACACTTTGCAGACAAATGATTTTTCATTTGTATGTGTCCTCATATGAACTTTTAGTCCCCCACTTGTTGTAAAACCTTTCCCACACACTGTGCAGACAAATGGTTTTTCATTTGTATGTGTCCTCATGTGAACTTTTAGAATTCCACTCTGTGAAAAACCCTTCCCACACACTTCGCAGACAAATGGCTTTTCCACAGTATGTGTCCTCATGTGAACTTTTACTTGTCCACTCATTGAAAAACCCCTCCCACACACTTTGCAGACAAATGGCTTTTCCTTTGTGTGTGTCCTCATGTGAACTTTTACATGTTCACTCAGTGAAAAACCCCTCCCACACACTTTGCAGACAAATGGCTTTTCCTTTGTATGTGTCCTCATGTGAACTTCTACATGTCCACTCTGTGAAAAACCCACACACTTTGCAGACAAATGACTTTTCATTTGTATGTGTCCTCATGTGAACTTTAAGTCCCGAAATGGTTGAAAAACCCCTCCAACACACTTTGCAGACAAATGGTTTTTCCTTTGTTTGTGTCCTGATGTGAACTTTTAGTTCTTCACTTGTTGAAAAACACTTTCAGCACACTTTGCAGTCAAATGGGTTTTCATTTGTATGTGTCCTCATGTGAACTTTAAGTCCCCTAATGGTTGAAAAACCCCTCCAACACTTTGCAGACAAATGGCTTTTCCTTTGTATGTGTCCTCATGTGAACTTTCAGATTTCCACTCCGTGCAAAACCCTTCCCACACAGTTTGCAGACATATGGCTTTTCCTTTGTATGTGTCTTCATGTGAACTTTTAGGTCTTCACTCTTTGCAAAACGCTTACCACACACTTTGCAGACAAATGGTTTTTCATTTGTATGTGTCCTAATGTGAACTTTTAGATTTCCACTCTGTGTAAAACCCTTTCCACACACTTCGCAGAAAAATGGCTTTTCCATAGTATGTGTCCTCATGTGAACTTTTACTTGTCCACTCATTGAAAAACCCCTCCCACACACTTTGCAGACAAATGGCTTTTCCTTTGTATGTGTCCTCATGTGAACTTTTACATGTTCACTCTGTGAAAAACCCCTCCCACACACTTTGCAGACAAATGGCTTTTCCTTTGTATGTGTCCTCATGTGAACTTTTACATGTCCACTCTGTGAAAAACCCTTCCCACACACTTTGCAGACAAATGGTTTTTCATTTGTATGTGTCCTCATATGAACTTTTAGTCCTCCACTTGTTGTAAACCCTCCCACACACTTTGCAGACAAACAGTTTTTCATTGGTATGTGTCTTAATGTGATTTTTTAGAATTCCACTCTGTGCAAAACCTTTCCCACACACTTCGCAGACAAATGGCTTTTCCATAGTATGTGTCCTAATGTGAACGTTTAGATGTCCACTCCTTGCAAAACCCTCCCCACACACTTTGCAGACATATGGTTTTTCGTTTGTATGTGTCCTCATGTGAACTTTAGAATTCCACTCTGTGAAAACCCTTTCCACGCACTTTGCAGGTGAATTGCTTTTCACTTGAATGTGTCCGGACGTGAACATTTACATTTTCAGTTTTTGCAAAAACCTTACCATATACTTTGCATATTAATGGCTTTTCACTCTCATGTGTCCCGATGTAGATTGTTTTAGAGAGTTACTGCTTTGAAAGCCTTCACCATATTCTTTGCAGACAAACTGTTTTTACAAATACGAATTATTGTGTGGTATTTCATGCCTTTGTTCTGTGTAAAACTCTTTCCACATTCTTCACAGACAAATGTAATTTCTTCATAATGCAACTGACTTTCTTCATGTTCTTTCCATGTAAAACACCTGTCATAAGCTTGGACGAAAGATTTTTTCTTTTTCAAAATGGGTTGCTGTCTGACTCATGTTTTCTTTTCATGGCTTCCCCTTGATTGTTGATCTTGCTGACAAGACGTTTTTGCAAGAGACGTTTTTGAATATTCTGAAATAGAAGTATAAGTGGAATAAGTGTGAAAGATATTCTACTTTAGTGTGTTATTAGTATAGAAATGAGATTGTTTTTAATGTTGTATTATTCATTATACTGACGAGAATTCAGCTGGCCGCCATCTTAAAGTCATGCAAATTAGCCTGTCATACAAACAATTAAATAATAATATATCTTTTAAAATTTCCTTTGCAAAATCAAGATGCCAAATGAAACTGAAATTACAAAATATACAGGCTATTTGAATCTCCTTTCCGAGACAAAAAGTGATAAGTAGGCTGTCATATTGATAATGCTAGCTAAGTCAAATTGATCCATGCAGAAATAGAACCAGTTAAAATATTTTGATTTTGGTGAGTTTGACAAACAAAATCCACAACAAGTCATCGTTGATGACACAGTCCCTACTTGTTAATGGGTACTTTGATTAAAAGTCCTCAGAGAGGATGGAGTAGAGTCCTCTTCATTAATTAGGACTGTGATAAAAATACTTTGATACAGATGCCGCTCAATGGCCAAGAATGAGTTCGGTGGTGGTGAAAACATAAAACCAATGTAGGCCGCCATCCTAATTACAAAAGGTCATTAAATGAGTCAATTAGGAATTAATCGACATGATGTTGTCAAACATTTTTGCATACTATCCAAACACTAAAGATTATCATCGGTACCATGGCATATTTAATAAAGTTTGATTTGTTTGTGGATATATCACTCTAATTAGGAAAGTTCATTACATATGCGATGACAAATTAGTTAACAAATAACAAATTAGTTAATGACACTGATAAATGTCTTTTTCACTGTTAGAGCAATGTGAGCTTAACATCCGTACCAAGTTTCATGAAATTCGATGCAGTATTCCTTGACATATCAGCCTGATTATAAAACTTCAGTAATTGACATGATACTGCTACATGCCGTAAAACAGATTGACGCGCATGTGTATGAAATAGCTCAATGTCCTTGTACCAACTTTGAATTATACTGGTCAAAATATGTCTAGTTGTAACATTGTAACAAAATCGCCACAACGCAGCCGTATTTGATCCTACTGTCTAAAAAAACGACATGCATACGTATGACTTTAGTCAATGTCCATGTACCAACTTTGAATAAAATCAGTTGAGACTTGCCAGAGTTATGGCTTTCGACATGAAAAAATCGTAACGAAATGGTCACCATGCAGCCATACTCAATGTTATCGTAAAACAAATCAATCTGCATATGCATGACGTAGGTCAATGTCCTTGTACCAACTTTGAATAAATTGATTAAGACATGCCTGAATTATGGCTAGGACATGAAATAATTGTAACAAAATGGCTGCCATGTGGCCATATTGGATCATATCATGAAACAAATTGGCGTTCATGTGTATGACATAGGTTAATGTACTTGTACCATCTTTGAATAAGATCAGTTGAGACATGCCTGACTTATGGCTCAGTACATGACAAAATCATAACAAAATGGCCGCATGATGGCCATATTGGACCGTATGACATAACGAATCGACGTGCATATGATTGACATATGAAGTAATCCTTGTAACAAGTTTGAATGAAATTGCTCCAGACATCTCTGCGATATCTGCATGAACGGACGGACGCATGCACGGACGGACGGACGGACGCAGGTACATGACCAAACCTATGTCCCCCCGGACGATGTCCATGGGGACGGTGTCCATGGGGACTAAAAACCAAAAATAATAAGAAGACTAATCCAGATTGACCCCAACAGATATAGGTCGCTTGAAGGACATCAAATATATGTGTCAGAGAGGCAATGAGTTCAAATAAATTTCATTTTAACTCTCCCCTGTTGAATCTGCACAAAGTTAGGGCCTTCCTTATCCTCAGTGTAAAGGGTCCAGGTGAATACGATTCCATGAATAACGGTACAGCTTCCGCTTAAAGGTAAAGTTCACCAAGGCTGATTTCTAGTGTGCAAGCTTTGGGTCGCTTATCTTCTTGCAGTTGGAGTTAGGCTTCATCAACTTCACATATTTGAAAAATGGGAAAAAGCGTCAAGCTTGGTGCTTTCATCATGTGATATAGCAGGAACAGTATTCAGATAAGTTTGGCATTGCCAACACTCCCTGATGTTCACACAAGGCTGTACTTGCATGCATGCATACAGACAGATAGGCAGACAGAGACATACATGCATACACACATACATTCATACATACATACATACATACATACATACATACATACATACATACATACATACATACATACATACATACATACATACATACATACATACATACATACATACATACATACATACATACATACATACATACAGACAGACACACAGACACACAGACACACAGACACACAGACAGTCGACACTATCTTACCAGATAAGCTCACTTTGGTATAGCCTATATTCATATACCAAATTTGAGCTAATATGGCATGTCAAAATGACACACTAAAAAGTAAAGATTTTGTAAATGTGACTCAAGGAGGCCGAGCAGAAATTTTTTTAGCAAAGACTTACAATACCTGTCAGTGCATAATGACTTCATATCTGATTGCAATCTTTACTTTTCTGTCATCTTAGCTTCGGCTTGATTATTTTTCAAAGGCAACCCTTATTAATCTTTTTCTTTAACTCTTTCGGGCCCCCTCCCACCTCGACATCAAAGGCTCCTCCCTTAAATCCCATACAATACTATCCCTCTTACATAACAATGACCCTTAACCTGACCTTGGACTGGTTTCTTAATACACTGTACACAATCAGGGGTTTAGTGTCTTTGCCGCAAATCTTACTTTGATCAAAGTTGGATGGATATGACCCGTTTCGGTTGGTTCGACACAAAGTGTGGATGTAAACAAAAGATCCATGCTCACAGTTCCTTGTGGTTCGATACACCGCGAATGTCTCTGTAATAAGCTTTAGAGACGGGGAAGTTCGTGAACAAAATTGCTGTCGCTGAGTGAGGGAGATGAATTTCCCGTACAAAGAGGTACAGTTCGTTCAATCACAGTGGAGGGACCGTGGTTCAATAAACGAGCATCGATGGCTCCCACTACATCTCTAAATTCATACCTGCTATCCTCTTTGCATCAAGATTGATCTTCTGTGCATTTCCAGGTACGATTTCCGAGGTGACCCTTTCTGACAACAGCTGCCAAACAACCTTGGCTGGATCAGCATACCGGTGCACTGCAGTTTGTATCCCTGCCCCCTTTCTACCGCTGGCTGCGCTGCGCTAACGAAAGGGAGGCATGAAACCAGCAGACTAGTATCCCCTACTGATCTTATCCGCGCACATGCGCAGAGAATCAAACAATGCTTCACTGAAATGATATAGCCAGCTATATTCTGTTGATTTCCTTTCTGTTGCAAATTTTAACACCCGTAATAAAATCCAAGCTCCTTAGCTGGGTAGTCTGCTAAGTAGATCGATTTTCGGATCGATCTATTGGTCCCGTAGTCGATATGCCCGCCACTGCAACCTAAATATTTCGACTACGGGATCAATAGATCGATCCGAAAATCGATCTACTTAGCAGACTACCCAGCTGAGGAGCGCCTGTGGTGAAGTTATCTAAATGAAGCAATGTTGAATTTCCAGTCTTTACTTACATATGTTATGGATTTAAGAAGTTTTAGAAGGTTGTCAAGGGTGAAAATCTGCCTACAACTGTAGATATTTAATGACGGTAATGATACATTTTAAGCCCGGAAAAATGACGCCTGCAAATCTATCAATGACAGGAAACTAAATAGCCGTATGACAGACATGGGAAATTTTCAAAAGGCAAATTCAGATTAGTAGGCCTATATAGGGACTGGATAGACATTACGGGGGTGGCGGTGTTTTGAGGTTTTTTTTGACAGAAAAGTGTTTTTACGTGAGATCATTTTGAAGGGTAGTGAAATATCACTGATGCCTTTTGGGGAAGGTCACCATTTTGTTTGCAGAATGCATGATGGGGCTTATATATTGCTTCATCCAAAATATAAAATTATAATACATGGGCGTCTATGAGGCAAACTGTTAACAATTTTCCCCGACAAAACAAAACTATCATGTACATCTGTATATATCTTTGATAATTGATGGAAATGTACTTTCCTTGAAGGCGGAGGTAAAAATTGAACGTGTTTTCCGAAACATAATTTTGAATTTCAAAAAAGTGTTAATTTACCTTACATGGCAGCATGTGAGAAAACAATGAATGAATTTTTCATGCAAAACCACGGTCTCTCTATCACGGTCTATCACCGCCCCTCTCGCAATGTTTGTTCAGGTTAAAAAGTATTTTTTGAAAGTTCAAAGGTTAAATGAGAATATTCGTTTATTACTATTGATATGGCTTACGACACACAGGGAGCACTGTTTATGCATGAAATGGGCGAGTGTCACTTAGTTTCATTAACTTCTGAAGCGGTCATTATTTTCGGGCAGCGTCATTTTGAAAATCTAAGGTAACGTCCGTGCTACCCTTTCCATTCAAGAAATATTAATTTTGCATCGCGTTTTAAACAAGTAAATATATAGCCCGTGAAACATGCAAAGCTATGATGAGATGCGAATCAAAAACATATACCACACAAGAAAATTTAAACGACTGACAGAAAGTGGCTTCAGGTTCTGGTAGTAGCTATCTGGGCTGCGTAATGACTAGAAACCAAGTAGGGTCGTCCGCCCATGAGTGGTGATAAAATCGACAAGGGATAAAAACGGCACTGCGCCGAAATGTAAATGTTTCAAGCGCGACTGTGGACATAAAGTACACAAAGACCAACTTGAGCCCAGCCTAGCCTAGGGATGGACCATTTGATATTCTTGGGGATCTAGAAAATTTTTAAAAAGTATTCCCAGCGAATGTCAATGAAAGAAAATCAGCCAGAGGGGGTTGGGAAAAACAGATGGCCCACTAAGTTGAAAGGAAAAAACATCAAAAGTTACTTTCTGGAACACATATTTTTTATTTTCAGGGCGTCCTTCGGGCGCAAATTTAAGACTGTTTAAGATACACAATGGTTCTTTGGCCAACTACATTTTGAGGGGTGCTAAGAATATAAAACAATGAAGGCTTCTTCTCACCGTTGTTAGAGATATACGATATAGTTTGTCGATCAATGAGGTTTCATGTTAACGGGGAACATGGTAAGCCACCGGTGAATCTATGGTGCTTTGACCCTGGACATGGGATCAGCCCCCCCCCCCCCCGGAAATCGGTTTTAATAAAAAGTGTTTCGTAACCGAAATGGGGGGTGTCCCTTCATCAGTCGTTCGAATAGTTTTGTTTTCCACATGTTTAGTTTGATGGTCACCACTGTTCGTCAATAAGAGACGCTAGAATCATGACGTTGTTGTCTGATGGTTGTGTGCTTTGTTGCTTAGTTCGTTCGTGTTCGTTTATTTCCTCGTGTTTGTTTTTTCCTTGAACGAAGATGTCTTTTATGTTATTGTTCCTTTTAAATGTTATGACCGTTTTTTTCTGGAAAAACTGTGGTGACTGTTTGATCGCCCTCTATCATTTTCCAGCTTCTTGATAAGCATTGTTGATCAGGCTGGTTTTAATATACATAGTGAAGGTCGTTGTATAGACAAGTTTGTCATTACGTCATTCCTCTTATCTTTGTCGATGAGGTATTCTTGATGTTAGGTTGACTTCATTTCTGATACGAGATAATTCTGATGTTTTCGAGATATTTCTGATGTTTTCTTTAAAAAAAAATTATCACCTAGACTACACTCAGTTCAAGATACATAAACATTTGAATATATATACAAGTATTGTAATCCAACTGATTATCTAACGTGCAACACTTTACTATGCACACAGTAGGGGACTGTGCATTTGTTGTTGGGGAAAGAAGTCATGAGGAGTGCGGGGAAAAAGTTACCAGTAAAAATACCGTCAAGGACACTATGTGCTCACATTCGGTTTGAATTGGTCCATTCAAGAAATATCTAAACCAGAAAAAACAAGAATGACAAAAGCAAAAGCAAATAAGGTTTCCAACTTAGGTACTGGAGGTCATCTTTAGGAACATGCATATCAACTTCTATAGCAATGGGAGAAGCAGATCCTAAATACATAAGCAAATGTCAATAACAAAAAACAGAGAAGGCTTGATAAAAAAAGAAAAGGTGGGAGTTAGCAAAAATGCGCAAGGGATCTGGTAAAAAAGTAATGCTGCATCATCGATCTTCTAGACCCTACCCCCTCCTGAATATCAAATGTTCCACCCCTTGGTATAACATAAGACCAAATGACAGGAAGTACATTTACAACCTTGGAGATTTTTAATTAATGCCATGAGTGTTATCATTCTAATGTAAACAGCACTTAAGTTAGTTACAGATAGTGAAATGCCTTCCACTGTGGGCGGTGATTACAACATCTGGAATTATCCTGGATCCAAATTTCTCATCAGTTCTTGTATGTCTTACATAGAAAAGTTGCAAAAATTGGTCCAAAATGAAAAAAAATGACCTCAGCTTTGTTTTCTGGATCAAATTTTCCTACAAATTGGTACCAAATATGACAAAATTATGTTCACAGCCTTCAAAATTGTCTCACAACATATCCTGGGTTGATGTAGGTCATTTAAGGTAAAAAACTGAGAAAAGTACCTAAAATATACAAATTTTGGGGTTTCCCAACACTTTGAGCAGAAAATTTATCTAATAACATCTTTCGGGACTTTATACCAAATTACAAAGCTATCAAACAAGGGACTTTATACCAAATTACAAAGCTATCAAACAAGAAATTTTGAGATAAAGTTTTCTTGACCAAAAATGACAATATTGTCTTAAAAATACAATTTTTTATATTTCAGGACAATTTCCACATATCTAACTATTGTCATCTCTGTACATCTGTGTACCAGATATGAAAGCTGTCTGTCCAGGGGTTTTAAAAAGGAAATACTGTCTCAGATTTTTTGACCAAAAATGACAAAATTACTTAAAAATAGTAATTTTCCCAATTTTGTCATAATTTCAACAAATTAGAAGAGGAACACCCTTGCAAAGAGACAACCCAAATTTGAGAGCGATTGGGCTGGCGGTTTCAGAGAAGAAGAATTTTTACTGAAAATGAGAAAAATCACAAAAAATTCAGCAAAAATACAAAATTAAGGATATCTTCACAATATTCATAAAACTGTATGAGGTTTACCTAAGGTACTTGCACACAAATTTTCAAAGCAATCAAAAAAGCGGTTCTTGAGTTATTAATTCTTAACCATTTTCACATTTTGTAAGCTCATTTGCATAATTTTGGCAATGCAGACTGCATTTGAACAAAATCCCATCTATAGCCCAGGATGCATCCACACACCAAATACCAAGCTGAAACGTGCAGCGGTTTGCGTGTTTTTGATGTTGACGGACATACTGTACGTACATACATACATACATACATACATACATACATACATACATACATACATACATACATACATACATACATACATACATACATACATACATACATACATACATACATACATACATACATACATACATACATACATACACACATACATACAGACGCCATCGACTTCAGCCTATACGATAAACTCACATTGGTTAAACCAAATGTGAGCTAATCAGAGTGTGAAAATAAAAATTGAACAATGGATCAGGTACGAAAAATTGCAGCCAGACCCCCCCCCCCAGGGATATTTAATGGTCATCCCCTTAGACTAGTTGACCCCTTTAGCTGGTCAGCTATCGAAAACGTCCGTACGAGCTGTATAAGTCCAGTAAGTCTTTAAAACTATGTGACACTCGCCCATTTTCATTCACAAAAGACAGTGCCCCTATGTGTCGCACTGTATGGCTGTGCCTACATCCGGGGCCTATATCTGATGCAGATAGATTAATTTTGCGTCGAACCCGTACGGTGTACGTATGTCCTTGTTACATTATATTAGCAAGGCAAAGCCGAATCACATAGACAAAACGATGATATTTGTACACGCATTTAAATATTAAAGCCATTAATTCCTTCGTGATCAGTGTCCACGACCATTCCGTTAATATTTACACATTCAAACGTATTGTATTACTCCAGATTGTACCACTCCGTGTCTCCATCTATTTACAAATATAATTACATCGTTGCCTTCCGCCGTCCCAGACACAAGAATGCCAACAGAACTATTTGCAAAGGGCCCGAACACGGACTCAAGAGCGGGAACAGACCAGTAAATATACACAACGTCCGATGTAAACATGACGCGACACAGACATTCGATCTGTGTGAATGCCAAGCTTGGGCGGGCTAAATCTAGGGGGTCTCGACGTCGACTTTTGGCCTTCGACTATAATTATGGAGTATGGGAGAAGGTCAAAAGACGACGGCGAGACCCTAGATAAGGGCGGCCTGAGTGTTAGACACGAGGATTAGACGTAATACGATTTTGATCAACTTGAACAATAAGTTGTAGAGGCACTCCCTTTGTGCAAACATAGAGAAAGATAGATAGAGTGGCAACGGGTATTGTTTAAGGCGTGAAGCGGTAACGTAACCCATCCATGTTCGCCTCGCCTCAGGTTGCTCTCGCCTCTCTTTTCCGAAGAGTGCCGACCATGAATCCTTCGGTAATTTTCGGATTTTCGCCAATTGTTAAGCGAAAGTATGTTCGGCAAAGTTTGTGTTGTTGTTGTCGTGTGGTGCTGAGCAGAATTGACGTGCTGGCGAAAACGGGAGTGTTTTGAGCTCCAGGAAAATGAGTTTTACCGTTTTAAAAATTCCTCTCATATTTTTATGATTATATAATGAGTGTGTTTGAACCAAATTTGAAAGTCTTTTATCGATACTGTCTGGTTTTACTCAATGGTTTACGGTCAGTCTTACTGTCTTTTACACGTGCGTCAAGGAAGGACATGTTTATGAAACTGCTGGCATGTTATGTTTTGATTTGCGTGAAGCAGTATTTCTGGCCTGAGAGCTCACAAAGTAACTATGGTTGCTACGCGACTGGCAGTACGACGCCATCTCGTCGTATTTTTTGCATAATCTCGTGTAATTATCAACCACAAACAAAGCCTCCAAAAAGTTTAACACTTTTGAAGCTCATTTTAATATGAAAAGCCAATAGTCTACCGAGACGACCATGGAACAAAAGGCATGCAAGTGTTGCCACTCTGTCTCTGTTTCTCTGTGGTGCAAATGACCGCCATAATAACACATGCTACAGCGAGGGAAAACAACGCGAAGTACCGAAACAAAACCCGATACTCTGATATTTCCTCTAGTTGAAGTCAGATATTACGTAACCTTTAACTCTTGCCTGTAAGGGGGAAACCAATTTATGTCGGGGGGGGGGGGCTGAAGGAAATGGTACAGCAGAAATTTTGTCCGGCCACTGTGTGGCAGTATTTTTCCCATTGTCTGTCCTGTGTAATGTTAATAATTATAGAGGCATTTCCCTTCTTCCTATATTTGGCAAAATATTTACAAAGATTTTCAATTTTCTTCTTAAATATATTGTTAATTTACGAACATTTGTTCAGAAGCTCAGGCTGGGTTTTGGCCCGGCTATACTACCATAAACAACATTTTCACACTCCACTCTATGGTAACAAAATATCTGACACTATGAAAATGGAGATTTTATTGCATTTTCGTAGACTTTCAAAGGTCTTTGACTCTGTGCTGCATAACTT
Organism: Ptychodera flava; assembly: GCF_041260155.1. Lineage (NCBI taxonomy): Eukaryota > Metazoa > Hemichordata > Enteropneusta > Ptychoderidae > Ptychodera > Ptychodera flava. The sequence continues at coordinate 106,186 of NW_027248291.1, forward strand.
ATTGTAGGATAATTTGATTAGATACGGGATTCACGGTAATTTTTTCTATTCTCAGATCATTGTATAGGAATTTACAATCTTGTGTAAACATTTCTGCAGGTATTAAAATTCTTTTGAATGGAACATGGAAGGCCATATGCAACGCCCTATATCTTATTTCTTTACTCATCAATTACCTTGCTTCGTGCATTAATGAGTTCAGTTGCAAAGGTGTTTATGGTGAAGAAGAAGCCCAAACTATTAATATTTTGATGTATGCAGACGATGTGGCCGATGGATCAGATATGCCAATCCACACTCAGAGACAAATTTTATCAGTTACAGCTTAATTGTTCTCACTGGCATTTCAGTGTCAACTTTGATTAGGGTAAACTTATTGTGTTGCGCAAAGAGGTCGGATAAAAAATTATGAATGATGGCTCATGATAATAGGCAAATACAGGTTGTGCCACAAAACAAGTACCTGGGTTTAATTTTTCTCGTATAGACTTAGTAGGAGCCTAAACAAGAAACACCAAGCCTCACCAGGAAGAAAAGCCATTTTTCATCCGAAAACTCTAGTAAAAAAGCTGGGAGGTGAAAGTGTCATTGTCAGATTCTTTTAAACTTTTGATACTTATGTCACTCTACTTTTATTGTACGGCTGTGAAATCTTGGGTTTCAATCATGTTGTCCCTCGTTTCACTTCCATTGAAGTAACCGTGTATTCTCCGTTAATGAATCTTTTGTTTTAGCAACTGCTAAAGTCATTAGCAAAGACGACAGACCGTCCATCCTGTTTGACTTCGTACTTAGATGGGAGCGACCTTTCTCCCCTACCCATCTTTAGTTGATTGTAGATGCATATTTCTTTTCGAATGCTGCGTACACTTACGGTATGCACTGCACTGCACTACACTACAGTACAGTACACGATGATTGGCAAAGCCCGATAGAAAGGGTGAACGTTCGCGTCTGACGTAAACACAAAATTGGTCGGGCTTCGCTCTATGGGCAATCACATACACGATCCCTCAGACAGGAGACACTACAAAAGTTTTTGATCAGTTTTTTGATTTCCATTTTCACAGATCATGGTTCGAGCGCCTGAATAATACCACTCCGGTCGGGAGCCGCCATGATGATTTAAGAAAGCGTGCGCAAAGGACTGTGGGATCGGCCGAAAATAATTCGAGCAAACACATAAAATTAATTCGAGCGAACACGTATAATTAATTCGAGCGAACACATATAATTAATTCGAGCGAACACATAATTACTTCAACCGAACACAAAATTAATTCAAGACACTAGTAGAAATTAATTCTGGCACACATTAAATTAATTGCAGTACGTGAAAACATTTTGAACCCAAAATCCATTGAAGGAATTAATATATTAAATCTAGACTACAAAAAATTATTTCCGGCACATAAAAAACGTACAAATAATTTGAAATGTTAGCAAAATTAATTCTAGACTACATAAAATTAATTACTGCAAAGATAAGCAGAAATAATTAATTGAAACACATAAAATTAATTCGGCATGACTACACAAAATTAATTAAAGCATATAAAAATTAATTAAAAGAAACATACAATTAATTCGAGGTGCTAGTAAATTAATTCCAGTCTACATAAAATTAATTCCAACATACTAAAATTAATAAAACATAATTTTGACCAGAACGGGCCCCCATATTGGTACCATCATAACAGAGTGAATTCAACCGCGAACCCAATCTGCAGCAGTGTCAGCGTGGACTCTCTGTTGTGCGGCGCAACAAAATCAATGCAGCCACTGACGTTTTTTTCAGACATAACACCCAAACTAAACATCATCAAAGGCACAGTGTCTATTCAATCCATCCCACAAATCAAACAAAATATCCAATTTGTATCCTTTGTAACAAAATGTTCATAACAATGAGTTCGAGAATAAAACAAAAAATACGCTAAATCCTGTATAAAAAGAGCTTGAACGGCGAGGTATCACGTTTCCTGAGTCTGCATCTAGACAAACTTTCTTGTTCAACGGAGATGACAGCTTCAACGAAACTTTGACAGCTTCAACCCAACAAACACAGCAGTAGGCAGTTCAATATAGATTGCTGCCATCGTATTTGCTAGTGTAATATATATTATCCATATTATATTATTTCTTGCCGCCTTATGTCTATTATCAACGTCCAGTTTCGACAACAGCAAGCACACCATCATTACATTGATTGTGACCGACTCCTCTGCCCATGCCCTGTCAAATAAATCAGCAACTACACGTACCGCGTACCGATGAATGGTTCCCACCTTTTTCCAAAGAACCTTCACGATCGTATTCACAAACACTTTGAATGGCAAGGAACACGACTTTAGACTTCCCAGTATTACCAAACTTAAAAACCGGCGTGACATTTTCTTGTCCGTTCTCGTTTTAAAAAATTAGTGCGTTTTTCCATTGACCCTATCCGTGTTTACCATCATTTGTTTTTCGAAAGACGGGAAACCCTCGCTTTAGTTTCGGAGTTGGAAGAGGTCATTGATAACATTGAAATTTAACTTTTTTTCAGTGATTTTTCAGATCAAGACATGGCTACATCTGTCTAACACACATTCATGATGAAATCATCACTGTGTTCAAGAAAAACGTAACAAGTCCTGGTAACGCCAGCACTCCTTATAAATAAAAAAGATTTCATGACATTAGCTACATTGTCTATGTATTTTGTCTGTGAAAACGTCATTGGCTGCGTTTATTTTGTTGTGCGGCACAACAGAGAGTCCAAGCTGACCCTTTTTTGCTGTAAAACACGATTGGAACTAATCTGGGATAACTGGATCTTCAAATTTTTTCAAATTTCTCAAAAATGCTGGGTGCCCTTTTACTGATTGCCTCAACATTACCAATTACTCGTATAAAACAAGTGTGTTACGTAAAAAGAAAAGCAGGTATTTGCAGATTTTAAAGACATTACTTCATCATCAGATTATCCCAAATTAGTTCCAATCGTGTTGTAAGCACACTCGTGGTCGCACCCATTCCTTGGCTTTAAAATTTAGTTGCCAAAAATAAGTGGTTAGTCGATGATTTTTGCAAAAGATTAGAAAAACTACTGACGATGTCGTACTTTTGGTCCTGCAAACAATGAATTATAAAATAACATTTCCAGACAAGGTATGCAAAACTTCGGGTATGCAAGTTTCCAACTTTAATTCCTTCGATTAGCCGTACAAATTGTTCAAAGGACGATTCGGTCCTCGTGAATTCAGCCCCCTTTCTTTTCGCAATTTCGACAAGCTCTATCAGTCTGTAACCTCTTTCATGTCGGAATCAAATTTCTCATCATGGAACTATATAGCGACCATTCAATCATAGTGTCAAAAGAAGATTGACAATTCAATTCGTAATGCATGATTGCTTATCGACTTGTCGGCAACTGTATCCGCGTCTCACTGATACGATATCGAACACAAATTTTGAAGAATCATACGGGTGATTAAGAAATATATCAGCTTTTTTAAATCAAATATAACAATAACAAAATATTACACTACTTGCTGATTTATTATGATTTAAAGAAAATGAGAGTGATAACATTAGAAGAGACTTGAAAAGAAATGATTTTGCTGATCGTGTCACAAAATGTTTCACTAAGATGATAAATCTAAAAATGTTTCAAAAGAGTTCATTGCTATAAAATTAACAAAATTCACATACAACACAAATCAACTATCAACTTAACTATGTATGAAATGTTCATGCACGAATTACCATCGTACCAATTATAAAAAATTTACTAAACAATTTTGAGAGATCTGTGTGTACGGCCTGCAGCATACACCTTCATATTAATTAGCATATGCAAATATCCTCATTATCTATACATATCAAAAGTACCCATACTGGGCGACATGCACATAAAATATAAAAGATTTCTGAACTGTGTTTCTATACAGGAGAGCAAAGTTGACAAAGGGTGACAGGTAAAGTACAACAGACAATGGAAGTCACATTACACCAACCTTTCAAAGCTACACGATTCTGACAGTGGAGCTACTTAATATATTTACTATTCTTGTTGGGCTAAAACATTTCAATGTGTCGATGGAAAAAAACAACTCTGTCAATTTCTTACCTAGGACTTCGCAGAAAATGGCCTTTCATATGAATCCAATGTAGACAAAGGCATGAATGAGTGTTAATTTCTGGCCAGACGGATTTAGAACAATTTCGTTCACATTACTAATGTGATATGAGAATTCAACCATGTAAAAATAATTGCCATGAACTTTGGAGACAGATAGCCTTTTAGTCCCCATGGACACCATCCGGGGGGGGACTTATAGATTTGGTCATGTCCGTGCGTCCGTTCACGCAGATATCTCAGACATGCACAAGGATAGTACCCTACCCCATACAGATGCACGTCGATTTGTTTCACAATGTGATTTTATTTGGCAGTGTTAGAGGACTTTTTAGTTTACACCTCTAGACTCCCATGTATAAGGCAGTTCTCCATAGACTTCCATGTATAAGGCAGTCCATAGACTCCCATGTATAAGGCAGTCTATAGACTCCCATGTATAAGGCAGTCTCCATAGACTCCCATGTATAAGTCAGTTCTCCATAGCTCCCATGTATAAGGCAGTCTCCATAGACTCCCATGTATAAGGCAGTCTCCATAGACTCCCATGTATAAGTCAGTTCTCCATAGACTCCCATGTACAAGGCCAAGAAAAATAAAAATTAGTTTTCTCATCCTATTCATATTGCAAAAAGGATGCAGTGACACAGTTTTTAGTCCCATGGATGAAGTCCAGGAGGCTTATAGATTGGGTCATGTCCGTCCGTTTGTCCATCCATAGTCCATCCCTTCACATAGATATCTCAGACATTTTGACAAAATGTCACGTGACCTCGTGACCTTTGATCTTTGTCCATAACTCGGTAACCACAAGTGCTACACCCTTCATATATGGTATGATGGGACACCTTATGATGCCACATATTGTACCTCATTAATTATGTGCATATTTAATTGTGAGCAATTGTGAGTAATTCTGGGCAAGCAAATAGAGCTAGAGGTCTGTTTTTTTGGCATATAGGGCTTAATTAGCAATACAATTTTATTTTTCGAAATGTCATGTGACCTTGATTACCTTTCATCTTGATTATACATATATATGCATGACTCAGTAACCACAAGTTCTATACCCTTCAATTTTCATAGGATATTAGACCTTAAGATGTCACATCTTGTACCTCATTTATTATGCACATATGTATTTCTTGACTGGCCAATACAGCTAGAGGTCTGATCTTTTTTCCCAATTTAGAACCATAACTTAGACATGCCTCATGTGTTTCAAATTGGGAACAACGACATAGACCTATGTGCCCACAGATCTCAACATATACACTCCAATGATACTTCTTAATGACCACATTTCCCTGCCCCATCAAGACTAATACTCCTTTTACAAGTGGGGACTATGTCATTGTCAATGACTTGTTATTTATATGTTAGTCCTGCTGTGAACTTTTAGATGTCCACTCATTGCAAAATCCTTCCCACACACTTTACAGACTAACGACTTTTCCTTTGTATGTGTCCTGTTGTAAACTTTTAGGCGTTGAAGCTGTGCAAAACTCTTCCAACATACTTTGCAGACAAACAGCTTTTCACTTGTATTGTCCTCATGTGAATTTTTAGTCGTCCTGTCGTTGCAAAACTCTTCCAACACACTTTGCAGACAAATGTCTTTTCTTTTGTACGTGTCCTGATGGGAACTTTTAGACTTCCACTCTCTCAGAAAACCCTTTCCACACATTTTGCACAAAAATGGCCTTTCCTTTGTATGTGTCCTTATGTGTACTTTTAGGTATCCATGTAGTGCAAATCTCTTACAACATAATTTGCAGGCAAATTATCTTTCCTTTGTATGTGTCCTCATGTGAACTTTTAGTGTTCCACTCCTTGCGAAACCCTTCGCACACACTTTGCAGAGGAATGGCTTTTCCTTTGTATGTGCCATCATGTGAAATTTAAGGTGTCCAGGTTGTGCAAAACTGTTACCACATACTTTGCAGACAAATGGCTTTTCATTTGTATGTGTCCTCATGTGAACTTTTAGTCCTCCACTCGTTGCAAAACCCTTCAAACACACTTTGCAGACAAATGGCTTTACTTTGTATGTGTCCTCATGTGAACTGTAAGGTGTCCATGCTGTGCAAAACTCTTACAACATACTTCACAGACAAATGGTTTTCCTTTGTATGTGTCCTCATGTGAACCTTTAGTTCTCCACTCCATACAAAACCCTTTCCACACACTTTGCAGACGAATGGCTTTTCCTTTCTATGTGTCCCAATGTGAACTTTTAGATCTCCACTCGTTGCAAAACCCGTCCTACACACTTTACAGACATATGGCTTTTCCTTCGTATGTGTCTTCATGTGAACTTTTAGTTCTCCACTCCATACAAAACTCTTCGCACACACTTTGCAGATAAATGGATTTCCCTTTGTATGTGTCCCCATGTGAACCTTTAGATTTCCACTGGTTGCAAAACCCTTCCCACACACATTGCAGACATATGGCTTTTCCTTTGTATGTGTCCTCATGTGAACTTTGAGATCTCCACTCGTTGCAAAACCCTTCCTACACACTTTGCAGACATATGGCTTTTCCTTTGTATGTGTCCTCATGTGAACTTTTAGTTTTCCACTCCTTGTAAAACCCTTTCCACACACTTTGCAGACAAAAGGCTTTTCATTTGTATGTGTCCTTATGTGAACTTTTAGTGTTCCACTCTTTGCAAAACCCTTCGCACACACTTTGCAGACAAACGTCTTTTCCTTTGTATGTGTCCTCATGTGAACTTTTAGATGTCCACTCCTTGCAAAACCCTTACCACACACATTGCAGACATATGGCTTTTCCTTTGGATGTGTCCTCATGTGAACTTTTAGATATCCACTCTGTGCAAAACCTTTCCCACACACTCGCACACATATGGCTTTTCCTTAGTATGAACTTTTAGTTTTCCACTCTGTGCAAAACCCTTCCCACAGACTTTGCAGACAAATGGCTTTTCCTTTGTATGTGTCCTCATGTGAACTTTTACGTATCCACAATCTGCAAAACTCTTACCACAAACTTTGCAGACAAATGGCTTTTCCTTTGTATGTGTCCTGATGTGAGGTTTTAGATGTCCACTCCGTGCAAAACCCTTCCCACACACATTGCAGACAAATGGCTTTTCCTTTGTATGTGTCCTGATGTGATCTTTAAGACTTCCACTCTGTGCAAATCCCATCCCGCACATTTTGCAGACAAATGGCTTTTCCTTTGTATGTATTCTCATGTGAACGTTTAGACTTCCAGTCTGTACAAAACCCTTCCCGCATATTTTGCAGACAAATGGCTTTTCACCTGTATGTGTCCTGATGTGAACTTTTAGACCTCCACTCCGTGCAAAACCCTTACCACATACTTTGCAGACAAATGGCTTTTCCTGTGTATGTGTTGTCATGTGAACATTTAGAACTCCGCTCTGTGCAAAACCCTTCCCACACACACTGCAGACATATGGCTTTTCCTTAGTATGTGTCCTCATGTGAACTGTAAGGTGTCCATGCTGTGCAAAGCTCTTACAACATACTTTACAGACAAATGGCTTTTCCTTCCTATGTGTCCTTATGTGAACTTTTAGTTCTTCACTCCATACAAAACCTTTCCCACACATTTTGCAGATGAATGGCTTTTCCTTTGTATGTGTCCTCATGTGAACTTTTAGATTTCCACTGGTTGCAAACCCTTCCTGCACACTTTGCAGTTGAATGGCTTTTCATTGAATGTGTCCTAATGTGAACATTTAGATTTTTAGTCTGTGCAAAACCCTTACCATATACTTTGAAGATGAATGGCTCTTCTCGTTTATGTGTCCCGGTGTGGATTTTAGAGAGTTACTGATTTGAAAACCTTCACCCTATACTTTGCAGACAAACTGCTGTTCACAAATATGAATCACTGTGTTGTTTTCCATGTCTTTGTTTTGTGTAAAACTCTTTCCACATTCTTCACAAACAAATGTCCTTTCTTCACCATCCTAATGACTTTCTTCATGGTCTTTCCATGTAAAACACTTGTTATAAGCTTGGACGAAATATTTTTTTCTTTTTCAGAATGGGTTGCTGTCTGACTCATGTTTTCTGTTCATGGCTTCCCCTTGATGGTTGATCTTGCTGAAAAGACGTTTTCGCAAGAGACGTTTTTAGAATATTCTGAAATGGAAGCATAAGTGGAGTAAGTGTGAAAGAGACATTACGTCAGTGTGTTAATAGTATAAGAAGTGAGATTTTTAATATTGACTTATTCATTATACAGACAAGAATACAGTTGGCCACCCTCTTGAAGTCATGTAAATTAGCCTTTCATAGAAACAATTAAATAAAAATACCGTCAATGACGCTGTACCTTCTCTAATGGGTGGCCAGGTCAGGTAATTGGTTGTTGGCAAGGAGTTGTTGGTAAATAGTTTATGATGTAGGAGCATGAGTTGGGATATGGACCCAAAGAACCCAAAAGATGATTAAATACATCAATCAAAAAAATTCTAAGCTACAGTATAAACTGCCTAAAGATAGTTCAATGTGGAAAAAAGTTAAATAATTCAGAAATAAGAATTAACAGCCCAAAACAGTAATGACGCACTTCCCTACTGACCTGAGTGCATGTGAAATACACAACCTGGCATCTGTAATTAAATGTACGGTATACCAAGTGATCATTTTAAGTCACTTTTAACTGTTTTTAATGGATTTTTCAAAGAGTCCTGTGGAAATGATGAAAAACGCTTATCTTGTCTTGTTTTGTAAAACCTCATGGCTGATAATTGTCATAGTATTGAAAAAAAATTGAAAGTGAAGAAATTACTGTTTTTAATAGGCATATTTTCCTTGAAATACATGACCGTGTAAACAATATATGCTAAAAGTGTTTAAGAGTAAATTTCTTTTCAAAAAATAATTTAATCTGTGACCAAAGGATTTTTATTCTTTGAGTTTACAAATTCAAACATTGCAATTGTTTCAATCATCTTGTGCAGTGCAAAATTTATAACATGACTGAAAATAAAAAAAATTGGCAGAATTACAGTCTTTGTGATGTAAAATTATGGGTTGACATCACGATAATTGTTAATCTGTTTGAAGTACTACTATACTATAACTTAAAAAAGAAAAGTTCATGCAGAAACGGTAACATATATTGTCAGCAATGTAGTGTTAATTTTGACTTTACATCAAAATATGTCTTTGCTGGATACCAAATATATAGGGCGAAATATTCAAATCAGCCATGTTCAGCAAAATCCACACAACAGCATTGATCCTTTTCTAATTTGATTTGATTTGCTTTTTATATCCTTGTATGACAGTCAGTACAATATGGAACTTGAACACAACACAGTGAATAAGTATGCTGTATATGAAATGGTGTGGCTGCATCCACATGCAGCAATAGGAGTGCCTTTGTCTCTCACCCCTCATTTCCAACCTATCCCATCCCTGAAAAAATAGTTTGGTCTTATATTTATAATGTTAATAATTTCTGTATTTGTTAAAATGTGCGCATCTCAAAAACTTTTGATCATAAACATTTTCATTGTTTTTTATAGCTGACCAGTCAGTTAACCTGTTTATTTTGAATATTTGCGCATTTTTCCTCAGTTTTGACATTTTCAGAATACCATCTTATTCAATTTGTCATTTTCTAAAAGTTAAAATGCTCCTTTGTGTGGTCAAGCTTTCCACAAGCATCAAATGTGGTACTTCATATAGGAAGGTCTTCCTCTAGAGGGCGGGCATCATGAACAGTGTTTGTTAGTTATTTCCTCCAAATAAACTTCTGATTGTACTGTAAATATTGAACATGGCCGACGTCCGATTTTCCTGTCTAAAACTTTCACTCATTTTCGTTCATATGACTCTGAAACTCCAGGAAACGATTGGGAAGAAAGAGTTATCTTAAAATATTGAGGTGCTCGCCGATATTTTGCAAAATTAAATGAGAAGAAATGCAAGGAATATGCCAACAGGCTCACACAGTGACTGTTTTCAGACTCGGAGGCATCATATGATCATCTGCAGATTATGCAACAGGCCCATATCACATGAGGCCATGAGGGGATATCCATGCAACTCAGTACCAAACACTAGCGCACACAGAGTGAGCAAACACAAAGTGAGTACCCCTAACGTCAGCTCAGTAGTCTGTAATAGATTGTGGTCAACTAAGAAACCTTGGAGAAAGGCTTAACACTGGCTATGCCACTAAGTCCCATTTGATTTTTGTCACAGCTCAAAATCGTTCTCCTACACCTCAACCTGAACCACGAACACCCCCACCAGTTTATGATATGACCCATCACAATGGCATGACGTCAACGGATCTTGACAGACGGAAGTATTGACAGACGGAAGTAGAAGTTGACACCAGCATACTGGTTTTCAACTCTAATACCTTCTCTGTCTATAAATAGACACGAGAAGGTAATAATATATCTTTTAAAATTTTCTTTGTAAAATCTTGATGCCAAATGAAACTGAAATTACAAAATATACAGGCTATTTGAATCTCCTTTCCGAGACAAAAAGTGATAAGAAGGCTGTCATATTAAAAATTCTAGCTAAGTCAAATTGATCAAAGCTGAAATAGAACCATTTAAAATATTTTCTTTTTGGTGAATTTGACAAACAAAATCCACTGAAAAAAACAGCGTCAAAGAAGCTGGTTGTTGGTAAGCAGTAATTGACTTGGAGGCATGGGGTTGGGATATGGGATACAAGAGATTTGTGTTAGATACATCTAATTGTATATACGGCATGATTCCGCTCATTAATATCAGTTGCTTACATTAACACCAATCTATCCTGATGGAGTACGTGGCGGTTTATTATCAGGCAACTAGTAAAGTGAGTAAGCGCCATTTACTTCATTGGAATGCAGGTGAGCCACCGTAACTTCTCTGTCAGCACTCTGGTGAAAATTGCTTCATAGTGCTTTTCGACATTTACATTGGTATCAACAAGTGAATTGCATTTTCACATTGATCTGCTTGACTAGAAAATTCGTCAGCCTTTTGCTGAAGTAGGTTTATATCTTCTTGTGTACATTGGCCAACTCTGAGATGATTTAGTAGTTCTGCAAAATGTTTAGCATCTTTCTGTTGCATAATATCAGGGATCACTTTAGGGCGCGATAACGTGATATTTATGCTCAAAAATCAGAAAAATCGCACTCAGAAAAATCAATTGGGCAAAATAGTCGCGCCGATAATTCAAATGGCGCGTACATGATACATTTACGCGATCTAAATTCATTGGTAATATTTGGCAGGTTTTCAGTACAGAACCACTCATTGTGTCACCGTAGAGAGCGCTATAATTAGGCTAGAAAAAAAGCTGTTGCAGAGTTACCCGTTTCAAACAGCATTTGTGATTGGTTGCCAACAGGAAGTTTTGCATTCATTGACAAATCATTGGAGTCGATACAGCAAGTGTTCATTGCTGATGTACAGTGTGTTGTCGTCGCTCAAAATTGTGTGTTCGAAGAATATTGGGCAGTAATGCGAAGAAAAAACCAAAATGCACTATTCTTGACTACTGTACTTCCGTTACTCTCGCACTAGAAAGTATGGATTCGATCGCCTCCGATTACAACTACACTCAGTGTGACAGTTTTCGTACAGGGTAGTGAATTTCGACCAAAGCCGTTTCATAAATGGACAAGCACTACTAAATCTTATTATCATACCTTTTGAAACTTTATTGTGTTTATCCTCGAAATGTTAACGCCGACAGAAGTGGCATTCAGGGGGTCAAAGTTGCCAAATTTTTGCCCCCATGTTGACTGCTATCGCAATAATCGGATATCGTATTTTGAATGTGATAAGGGGCTAAATATTGATATTTTGAAACTTCGAACCCCGATTTTCAATTTCTATGTGTTTAGAAAAATATATGGAAATATTTCGTGATAAATTAGTTACATTTAATCAATAGACTACGCAACTATATTTCAACGTGTATAGTGCTTAGATATTGGACACGGGCTGTCCCTGTGTGTTGCATTCAACACCTCGCATCGTACGGTGTGGCTAACTTCACTAAGTTTGTAGCACCCGAAATAGCTTCTACCAAAAACATAGGGCCAAAGTCCCTGAAGCTACTATAGACATGGATACAAAATTAAGTATTTCCTGACTGTATGAAATTATCTCACTTAGGTCATCCTAGAGACTTGTAAACAAAATATTAAAGCTGTCTGACCAGCGGTTTTGAAAGAACAAGCAACTCAACAGTTGACAGAGCTCTGCTGTGTTATGTAGAGAATAACCTTTTGTTACACATGTATTGATGAAGAAGGTGGATATCTGTGATTAACATTGTAAGTGAGTTCTGTTGAATAAGTTGAGACTGTACATACTCAGAGAAAGCACACTGAAGAGACAAATGTTTGAAACTTAAGAAGTTCAAGGTCATCAAAAGCATTATAAGGAATCATGTAACTTTCATTGCACTGTTTACACAGATTGCATAATTGCTATAAATAGCACATGAGGAATCTTACAGCCCAGCTTTACCATAAAAACCCTATCACTTTGACCACTCTTTTAATTGACCACTCTATTTTTTTTTCCTCAAAAAGTAATTTTATTTTATCCTTACCAAGTCAACCATAAATGGAAATTAGAACTTTCTCTATCTCTATCTCTATCTCTATCTCTATTGACTATTTTGAGCAATTTCTTTTAGATAACATACAGGGCACAATAAATGACAGTTCAAAATATGTCAAAGTTGGGATTCAGGAAAGTTGCCTTTACATATGTTTTAATCCTCCAAGATGGTAAGCATTTCACTATGAACTGTCAAAAAAGTTGAACTTTCTGATAATTCTACACTAAAATTATTTTGGCTTTGATGATTTCCTAATTCAATTATTTAAAATCATATTAATTATTTTTTTCTGGGTGAATTGATAGGGTTTATACAGTACAAGAATTACATACAATGTAAGTCAAATTTTGACCAAAAATGACAAAAACATTCCTTAAAAATACACATTTGCATATTTCATCCCAATTTGAACAAATCTAAGTTGGGTAACCCTTAGGGACCTGTACACCAAATAACAAAGCTGTCTGACCAGCAGTTATGAAGAAGAAGATTTTTTACCAAAAACACCTTTTTTGGCATTAATTTGCCTATTTTCAACAATATCAAAAACTTAAAAAAAATAGTTTCTCAAAATCATACTTTTCATCTACACAACAAATATCAAATCAGTAAGTACTGCGGTTCTCAAGATATTTGAGTGGACGGACGCTTCACAAACGGACATACATACATACATACATACAGACTGACGACGGACGCCGGACGGATACCCATCCCAATAGCTTCTATAGACTATAGTCTATAGTAGCTAAAAATCCAAAACGGGACGGCAGCGTCACCTGACTTAATATGAGATACTTAATATGCTGCAGCATGACTTGTTAAACGCTATCAAAACGGAGCGAAGTGAGTATAATGAACAGCATGTCATTAAATGTCTGAAAACTGAGGTCGTCCGAAAACAGTCTCACTGAGTGTATTGTTATGCAAATTAACCAATATGCAGAAAATCAGGGAAAGTTAGGTCCGGTTCCCACAGACTTTGAAATTCTCCCACTTTTTTTTTCATGTGCGATTTTATCTCATGCAGTTCTTGAGCCTGTGTAATCCATGTAATATCTGTCAGTTCATGCACTGTAAAGTACTCTTTCCAGAGGTTTATTGTTAAAGGGCCATATCCCTGGTATAGATCTTTAAAAATCAATCCATCCATGACAGGTTTGAGTTGCAACATATCACTTATTTGTCAGTGTGTAATGGTTTATAACGAAAACCCTGACTTGCTGGTATTTTAAAAGCAGAATGAAACGTAGCTGCAAAGCAACGATGACCGGGTTTCAAGACATCTCGGTGCACAGGGGCAATAAAGAAATAAATATGCTAAAAAGATGAAAGGCTACAGTAGTATTTGTGAAATCGAGCTCAAAGGTCATCGAGGTCATGTGACATTTTGTCAAAAAAAATAGTATCCCATTGTTATCTCTATACACAAAAAATAGTGTCAATGACACTGTGCTCCCATTTTACAGAAATACTAAGTACTAGTACACACATGACATTGCATTCTTACAGGTTGATTACTAAGAAAATTCCATTGTAAGTCCAAATTAATCTTATACCCCAGCAATATGAAATGCTCCATCTCATAATGACTTTTACATATCTGACAGAAAACAACCCTAGGATCAAGACTATCATGTTTTAAAGCAATCCAACAAATACTTTGGGAGAAAATGATTTTTTGACAAAAATGGGAAATTGCCCAAACAATACAATATAAAAAATTTCACCACATTTGAACGAATCTGACAAAGGCAAACCCTGGGATAATACATACAAGTTTTCAAGGCAATGGGATGGGAGCTTTCAAAAAATAAGATTTTTTGACCAAAAATGGGAAAATCGCCTCAAAAATACAACTGTCAACATTTCACCACAATTTGGAGAAATGTAGCTAAAGTCACTATAAAGAGCCTGCATACCATGTTTCGACCAAATCTGGTCAGTGGTCACAGAGTTTTAGCAATTTGCAGGATTTTTCCTTCCCCCCCCCCCCCCCCCCACAACACACACATTTGCATATTTGTGACTTTGGCATATTCATTTGAACAAATTCACATCTCCATCCCTGGGTGCAACTGTCCACCAAATACTAAGATGGTAGGTGCTGTGGTTTAGGAGTTTTTAATGTGGATGGACATACATCCGCACATACTAACATACATACATACATACATACATACATACATACATACATACATACATACATACATACATGCATGCATGCATACATACATACATGCATGCATGCATACATGCATGCATGCATACATACAGACAGACAGACAGACAGATAGACAGATAGACATGCATACATACATTTATTTTTACAGCTTTTAACCTCTAACAGCCGCCAAACCTATCAATATCAGCTTGTTCAACTTGATACCTGGTACTACTGCTTATAATAATATAAACAAGAGTTAATTACATTCTAATTAAAGTAAACATGCCTTGCTTATCAAGATTATTTTTAAAAAAAACACAGAATATCTGTCAGGTTATAAAGAATCTTCAGCTGTTTATCTTTATCAGTTTTTTCATCCCATTAACCAAGCACATTTTAACTCTCAAATTAACATTGCAAGTAAGTTCTGTTGAATAAGTTGAGACTGTATGTACTCAGAGAAAGCACACTGAAGAGACAAATGTTTGCAACTTAAGAAGTTCAAGGTCATCAAAAGCATTATAAGGAATCATGTAACTCTTTCATTGCACTGTTTACACAGATTGCATAATTGCTATAAATAGAACATGAGAAATCTTATAGCCCAGCTTTACCATAAAAAGGCAGATCGTCCATGTAGCCGACACGAACACGAAGTGTCTGTTACCGGCTACCGAAAACTATGAAAAATGGTAAAGAATGAGCTACAAAATCACTATCAGTTTTAAGTTGCAGGTAGAATAAGTCTGTGTCTTTGTATAAAATACTATAAAATAGTAGAAAGTGAACAACCAGCTGAAAGTTAGTTGAGGAGACCTTAACTGCATATCATTTGCATCTCATTGTCGGCTACATGGACTGTGTGCCCATAAAAACCCTATCACTTTGACCACTTTTTTAATTGACCACTCTATTTTTTCCTCAAAATGTAATTTTATTTAATCCTTATCAAGTTGACCACAACTGGAAATCGGAACTTTCTCTATCTCTCTTTATTTGGCCAACCTATAATCATGACAAACTATTATGAGCAATTTCTTTTAGATAACATACAGAGAACAATACATGACGGTACAGAATATGTCAAAGTTGGGATTCAGGAAAGTTGCCTTTACATGTTTTAATCATCCAAAATGGTAAACATTTCACTATGAACTGTCAAAATGTTGAACTTTCTAATAATTCTACACTACAATTATTTTGGCTTTGTTGATTTCCTAATTAATACAATTATTTAAAATCATATTAATTATTTTTTTCTGGGTGAATTGATAGGGTTTATACAGTACAAGAGTTACATACGATGTAAGTAAATTCAGTTAAATATCAATTACCGTCTAACATTGCATCATTCCTATAAATAACACCTCAGCAGGAACAGCACAATCATAATCTGCTCATTCACACAGGCAGTACTTGACTTTGAATGAATGACCTACTACATTTCACCTGTGTACCAAATTTGAAAGCATGGCAAAAAGTACCACAAAATTTGCAAATTTCGCCTTTAGTTCACTGAGTCATCTTCAGGTCACTCCTAGGAACCTGCACACCTAATTAGAAAGTAATGGCATACACAGTTTGAAAACAAGATTTTTTTGACCAAAAATTGCAAAAATTGCCCAAAAATGCAAGTATGCAAATTTTGCCATAATTTTGATGAATCTTATTTTTGGTCATCACAAGAAACCTGCAAACCAAATTTTAAAGCAAACAGACCATTGGTTTCAGAGGAAACAATTTTCTACTGAAATGGCAAAAAATAGAGAAAAAAATTCATTAAAAATAGAAAGCAGCCAATATTGACACCAACTCCATATGTTTGAATGAGTGGGGCCCAAGGTACCTAAAAACCAAATATGACAATGATCGGATGAGTAGTTCCTGAGTTATTGATTTTTGACCATTTTCGCCCTTTTTTCTACCTCATTTGCATATCCATGAGACTAACAACTTCATTTTAACAACGGCACATCTAGACCACATATGGCATCACTACACCAAAAATCAGCTTTATACGTGCAGCAGTTTCGGAGTTTTTGCGTTGGACGGACAGACATCCATACATACATACATACATACATACATACATACAGACAGACATCTCACATACAGACTTTTTTCAACCATATAACCTCCCAATTGCCATATATGTATGGCAAATGGGAGCTAAAAATCAGACCTCTAGCTCTATTAGCTCGCTCAAAATTAGATATGCGCATAATTAATGAGGTACAATATGTGGCCTCATAAGGTGTCCCATCATACCATACATGAAGGCTGTAGCACTTGTGGTTACTGAGTTATGGCCATATATGTATATTTGGGGTAATAGGTCATCCTGGTCATAATATTTTGTCAAAAAAATTGTATCTCATAGTTATCCCTATGTACTGAAAATCAGACCTCCAGCTCTATTGGTTTGCCCAGAATTAGATATGTGCATAATTAATGAAGTACAGGATGTGTCATTATTAGGTGTCCCATCATACCAAATATGAAGGATGTAGCCCTTGTGGTAACTGAGTTATGGAGAAATATGTATATTTGAGGTCAAAGGTCATCTACGTCACGTAACATTGTGTCAAATAAATTGTATCCCATAGTTATCCCTATATACAAAAAATACCGTCAAGGACAATATGTGCTCACATTCGGTTTGATTTGGTCCATTTGAGAAATATTTAAACCAGGAAAAACAAGAATGACAAAAGCAAATAAGGTCTCCAACTTAGGTACTGGAGGTCATCTTTAGGAACACGCATATCAACTTCTATAGCAATGGGAGAAGCAGATCCTAAATACATAAGCAAATGTCAACAACAAAAAACAGAGAAGGCTTGAAAGAAAAGGTGGGAGTGGGCAAAAAATGCACAAGGGATCTGGTAAAACATAGGGCCAAAGTCCCTGAAACTACTATAGACATGGATACAAAATTAAGTATTTCCTGTCTGTATGAAATTATCTCACTAAGGTCATCCTAGGGACATGTAAACCAAATATTAAAGCTGTCTGACCAGTGGTTTTGAAAAAACAAGCGACTCAACAGAGCTCTGCTGTGTTATGTAGAGAATAACCTTTTGTGACACATGTATTGATGAAGAAGGTGGATATCTTTGATTGCTCATTTTAGGATGGCCTGACCAAAAAGGAAAAAATTCCGTAAAAATACAGATTTGCTTATTTCATCAGACTATATTAGTCAATAATAGCAAATAAACGAGAGTTATTACATTCTAATTAAAGTAAACAAGACTTGCTTAAATCAAGATTTACTTCATAAAAAACAGCATATCTGTCAGGTTATAAAGAATCTTGAGCTGGTTATCTTTTAATATCAGTATTTTCATCCTATTAACAGCGTTGGAAACTACCGCCCGGTCCTCCCGTCCGAGACGGGTAACTTTTCAGTCGGACTGGAGGAAAATTGTACTTCCACGTCCGTGTGTCGGGCTCTCAATAGTTGCCCATACGGCATACCCAGTAATCTCATCGATCAGCTGCTTCTAGATGTTGTGTAAAATAAACGAAATGTAGTATACCAATACGTCCGATTTCGACGCGCTTATGCTACTGAAACTGTGCAACTGTGTGACGCCGGAACGCAATGCAAGCGAGACGTGTAAACACGGGTAAGCAGGAAGTCGCTCATACTAGTAAATCTCACACTAAGCGAGATTTGCGCAATATCAGGCAGTGCATATGCGTCCTCAGGGACGATATAATGGAAAATGAGGGCAACTCCACACATCGGCTCTACCAAGATTGTTTAGTATTACGATATGGTGAATAAAAGGATCATTGCATTTATTTTGTGTGGAATATATGGCGAGACACCGGTGAATCGATAGTGCTTTGACCCTAGTCATGTGATCTGGGTCCCCGGTAAACCGGTTTGTTGATTGAGTGATTCGTCTTATAAACGGTGTTTCGGAACCAAAAATGGGGTTCCTTCATCAGTCGCTCTCTTGTTTTGTATCCCCTCCACTTGGTTGTGTAATGAAGTCATCTTCGTCCTCGAGGAGGAGAAGCCAGATTCGTTATTGAGAGAGTTAGCCACTATTGACTGACTCTATAGTGAGCGATCCGGTGTGTGGTGTCATATTATAATTAACATGACCCAGCATCGACCGGAGTTTCTGGACGCTTGTAAGGATTTTTGTTTTAGGGCATATTTTGAGCGTTGCTAGTGCTCGTTATGTTAACAGTAAATGTTGTACTAATCTGTCAACGATTAGTTTGTTTTAGGCATTTAAATCGATTATCCGAACTTTTAGTTTTGTGTCAATTTTTCGTGGACTTTGTATAGATTTCGGGTCGATATTGGTGCCTGCTTTCCGGTGTTTGAAAAGCATATTTGAAGGGCTGTTTCGAGAAATAAATCTTGTTTCTCTGTGTTTAGCCATTCCCAGGTTTCATGGTTTCGTTAACAATATTTGCTGTAAACGGCCTTTGAAATCGGTTTGGTCTGAGGAGAGTATTGGTTTATTTAATTCATGCCGCCAACTTTGATTACTTATATGGCAGCTCTCTCAGATTTTGATTTTTTCTCAGTAAGCTCAGCTGCAGTAGGCTCAGCTCCAGTCCCTGTCCTCAGGGATTATGAATCAGACTTTTCTGATCTCCTGGAAAGTGATGTTGGTAGTGACACTGACTTGATGTAATCTGTGCTTGACTCATGTCAGCACTGATTTCATCAAGGAGACCATGCACAGATCCATGATGAAATGTCCAGTACTCGGTTATCAACACAATGTATCAGAGTGTTATCAGCATTGTTATTGTAGAAATTTTGTATTCAAGTCCGGATTAGAACTCATTTCAAACAGTGGAATTCAGAATAGTTTGTTTGTAATATCACAGTTAATACTCATGTTGAAAATAAAGTTGTTTACAGTTTGAAGTACATATAAAATGGTTTTGTGTTTTTTGAATGTATGCATTTGTCAAAAATTTAGGACAGGCAACTTTCTGGCAGGACAGGCAAGTTTTGAAAGTTACCAGTCCTGATGTCTGGCAAATATTTTGGCCAGTTTCCAACACTGCTATTTACCAAGCACATTTTAACTTTCAAATTAACATTGTAAGTAAGTTCTGTTGAATAAGTTGAGACTGTGCGTACTCAGAGAAAGCACACTGAAGAGACAAATGTTTGAAACTTAAGAAGTTCAAGGTCATCAAAAGCATTATAAGGAATCATGTTACACATTCATTGCACTGTTTACACAGATTGCATAATGGCTATAAATAGCACATGAGGAATCTTACAGCCCAGCTTTACCATAAAAACCCTATCACTTTGACCACTCTTTTAATTGACCACTCTATTTTTTTCCTCAAAAAGTAATCTTATTTTATCCTTACCAAGTCAACCATAAATGGAAATTAGAACTTTCTCTATCTCTATTTATTTGACCACCCTATCATGACAAACTATAATGAGCAATTTCTTTTAGATAACATAATAGGCGAGCGGCGAATCCACAAAAAGGGCCTTATTTTAGGAGTTTAATGTACCCACCTTACATACGGCCACATCATACGTCATTTGAAAGCTTATTATCTCTACTTTAAGAATATTGACGATGTGGAGCTGCCAAGTAGGGCTATAACCCCCTAATTTGCATAATTCACACGGGTACCAAATTTGCATAAGTGCGATATAAAATTAGAAAATTCACTGTTAACTACTGTAAACATACTTTTAAACTATCGAGTGATATATCAAATTAAAGGTATTTCCATGTGGAATACAACTTTGATATCCAAAGACATATTTAAATTGATTTCACTGAAATATTTTCATATTCATATTGAAAATAATATTTTCCTCTCTTGAATAACAATATTTTTAAAATGTTAACAAATACAGCTGCAAGATACAGCTACATCATACATCATTTGAAAGCTTATTATCTCTACTACAAGAAAATTGACAATGTTGAACTGTCAAGTACGGCCCTAGCCCCTAATTTGCATAATTTACAAGGGTATCCAATTTGCATAAATGCAATATAAATTTAGAAATTCATTGTTAACTACTCTAAACATACTTTTAAACCAGCGAGTGACATACCGGTACATAATCAGCAAAGTGATATCTAACTTTGAAGTTTAATGGTACACAATTTGCAGGTCTCCAGATATTTATGGAAAGTGAGATGTTACATGCACATTGTTATTTAGGTCATTTTCCCCCACACTCATCATGACCTGAGTTCAATTAGTCTAGAACATTCTCAAGGTCACTGCCCTTAATGACCTCACAACCTTGAATCCAATTAGTCATGTTTTGGAATTTTCTGGAAATTCACTGAGTTGTGTACATAAGAAAGATAATTTTAGAACAGTAATTAGCATGTCAATAAAAGTTCTAGATTGTTCTTATATGCTCTTATATAACCACATGAGTATAAATACTGAGACAGCAGGCTTGCAGTCAGACATTTTGGGATTGTGTCTCTTGCGTGTTACTTCAAGTCTTTGGAAACTCCAGTAGTATTAATTTCAAGACTTCAACACCTTCACTGCCACACTGGACTTTGTGCAACTTCAAGCCTGCATGCTAAAGGACTGTTCATTCATCGGACTAACTGTTACAACTCTGACACTGGAGCTTTGCCATCCAGCTGAGATAAGTAGCCTGTTCACTTTTATAGTTTGTATTCTATCCCTTGTATTAGCAATTTGTTTTATTTTTTCGTAATACATGGAAACTGCTGAGTTCACCTTTTGTTTGTTTTTTGTCACGTAACAACATGTCCAGCATACATTTTCATCTTATGATGCTGAAGACTTGCAGACTCACGGTGAAAATTGGGGAACCAAACTGGTGTTTTCTTTTCTCGTTTTTCAAATTTGGTTGCCATAAAACAAAGTAGAAAGCAACAATCCTGAGGAATATTTCAGAACCTTTGTTGGACAGAACACCTTATCCATAACATGAACTCACATAATGCAGGGGTAGCGCTAGGATTTCAACGTTGTTAGCCACAGATTCTTTGCATGGCGAATTGGTCATACATCTTGTTAGCCACACACAACTTTCTTTAGCCACACAAAACTTTTTTACAATAAATCAAAACAAAAATATTTTAAGGTCTCATCTTGTTTGAAATGCCATAGACTTCACATGCAATCCACCCCTAACCCCACCCCCCTTCTCAGACAAGGACTTTTTAAATGCAACTGCTTGTTACACTTCTTTAAAAAGATTGGTGCAGTTCATTTTCTGTGATGTGATAAGGAATCCTAGCAACCCATATGATTCAATTAGTACAACCAATAGAGGTAAACTATTGTGCAACACATACACACAATTACAGGGCTTCCTTTCCCCCTTTGTGGAGGGACCATGTTTCCCCATCGTTTGAACTGCAAGTATAATAGAATATGAAGAGCTGAAGACAAAAACAGTTAACTATATTTTTTATTGATTAAATTTGATGTTTGGACCAACTGATATTAGTTTGATTCACGTAAGTACAACATATGCTTTCGATAACTTGCCTTGATTTAATCGTGTCTTGTAGTCATACTGTGTTAGTCAATCTGTTTTGAAAGTTGGATCACGTATTTTGACAAGCATACCAAAAGCGGTCTTTAGATAGAAAGAAACTACAAAGTATTGAGATAAAAGTTTCATGCCCGGTTTATTTCAGTTAAAAAATACAGTATTTTCAATTGGCTTTGAACTCACTAAATACGGTTTCCAGTCACCTTGTAGAGATGCAACAGACACATGTCAGACGTGACGCGACGTAGGAAATATGTCACTATGTTAACAGTAACAACACATAAATTTGTAAACTAGGTCGACCGTCATGGCTCTCTCGCTACAGGCTGGATAAGGCCACGATATCAACAGTTTGCATGAGCTTATCGATTGCAAGTTACTTGAAAATCAACAAAATACACTTCAGTTTAACTAAAATCTTACAAATTTCTTCATCATGCACATTGAAAGAAAACCTCAACCACGGGAACCATCTGGAGCGTTCAGCGTCACATGGCCATGTTGCCATCAAACACTACGTTCAATTGCAATCAACTTGGCTAGTAAATCGCTCCATTTTTCCATAGAATATTATCAAAAAAGTGGTAAAATCTACCGTTTCTATCACTCAGAGAGCAATAGCTGTACATGATATAATCGTCTTCTGTGTCTGAGTTCTGAGGTCTCTCGACTCTCGTTGAGTGCACGGCAGCGGGGCAGCCGACCTGATTAAATATTCACGTAAACCACTGACCCCTTCTCGGAAAGTTCGCATAAATTACTGGAACTCTCCATTGTTAGGGTGGATGATGTCATTATTTTAGTCCTTATATGGTACTAAACTGGGTTCAAAGGGTAAAGAAAAAGCTTTATGGCTTGCTGAGTTCGGCAATGCATACCTAAGCTGGACAGAACGCATAGTACGCAACCACTGTCGGGTACTGTAAACTGACGTGGTGTTGAGAGTGAGAATATAGTCACATTGATTGCATCACCTGATAGTATCGCATCTTCCACCGTGAATTTGACCGGGGTCTTTGAGGTTGAGGCCAGTTCGCCACACTTTCATGAGCGTGGCGAACCAAGAAGACATTTTATTCGCCACCCAGCACTTTCTGTCGCATTTTGCGAATGTGGCGAGCGCTAGTGCGACCCCTGCATAATGTCTATGTTATATTTCTACTAGTTCAATTCACAATTCAATGTTCATAAATGCAGATAACCCTGGATACATCAAAGTTCACATTTTGTCAGCAGTACATTTTATATCAGAGTTGACAGAGCATGAATATTTCACATTCTTTTACAAACTTTAAAATAGTCATGATGTACATGTTTTAAGATGATGGTAACAAAACATGTTAATTTGTTTTTTGGCCTTTTCTGCCAGCCGTTACATTACTGAGAAATCCTTGATCATACAAATCACGATAAATTGGAGTCTAAAGTTTTAGTATCATTGCGCAATGTGTGAGCCTACACACAATTCCATTCATACAAAGTGAGATCACTTCTTGACTACAGCAAATTTCTTGTGTACACAGGATGCTATGGTCAATATTTCAACAATCTGGCACCACAAAATTGATGCACATGGTCTTCTGATGCACATACAGAATTATTGGAAAATCAACCCCTTTTCCACGTAGGAGCTATCAATTTTTAAATTTTTCACCAGATATTTTTGACAGCCGTGCATAATTCTATAGATCAGGACTTCTGCGCAAATATTTAATTGATGTGGTTTTTTTCCACAGTCCCCCCTAAAAGATTGTGATATTTTTGTCTCCCCCCCCCCCAATTTTTGTTGGGAAAAATGGATCCCCCCCCCCCCGATATCATCCAGGCCCCCTGAAAGTAAATTCTGGACACTCCCTTACTTGGCTGGTAACCCAGATTGAGAGTCAATTAATGTCGCCAACTCTCCTTTTCTCCCATTCCGATATGTATATGGTCCAGATTGGGTTGGTTTTGTTCACAGTAGGGAAGAATAAAACAAGAGATCAATGCTCGCAGTCGCTTGCAGCTTGTGGTTCGATTCACGGCGAAGGCCACTGTGAACATCATGAGAAGAAGTTTAAGTTTGGGAACAAAATGGCTGTCGCTGAGTTAAGAGACGGATTTCCCCTCACAAAAAGGCACAGTTCAATGGTCATCCAGCATCGATGGCTCCCACTACATCTCAAAATTCATACCTGCTGTTCTCTCTGCCTTAAAATTCGTCTTCTGTGCATATACAGGTACGATTTCCGAGGAGACCCTTGTAAGGTACAGCTGTTGTTAGAAGGGCATTGGCTCAATCAACATACCGGTGCAGTGCCATTTTTATTCCTTTCCAGTCTGCCTTCTGCGCGTGCGTAGAAAATCGCAAGGCTTTGCCGGGCGCCGGAACGAAACTGATGGTTCAGTCAGTGTTTACATAGTTTGATTTGAAGCGTAGTAGAGCCATTGTACTATGACTTTAGCCGATATCTGTCACGTTACCTTATCTAAGGCCTCCAAAAAAAGAAATGTTTCTGGTCAGGTCTTTCTTTAAAAAATGGTGCGGTGACGCGCATTTTATTTTATTTTTTTTTATTTTATTTTATTTTTTTTTTTTTTTGCCTCAAGGGAGGGAGGAGGGTCAGTTTTATAGTTTTATCAATATAGTCACATATATACTGTTCATGAAGTCACTGATCATTCCCCCCAAAGAATTTTGTCTTTCTCTTCAGCCATTTTGGTTTGGTGTCAGCCACGGCTGCCGGCCACAAACAGAAAAAAAGGGTGACGCGCTGTTGTTCAAGTGACGCTCGCGCTGACCAGAAACATTTCTTTTCTTTTTTTTGGCCTAATATCCTGTTAATTTTGGGCTATATGCAAGCTACCATTTTCTTCTAGTTATGGCCAGTATGGTTGAAGTCGTAATCAGTCAGGCTATCCTAGCTCTGCATGGCAGGGTTGTGTGTTACCGGCGTTACACGGCCTGTAACGCCGGTAACACACAGCCCTGCCATGCAGAGCTAAGGCTATCCCTGCAACGAACCGTAAAGTCGATAGCTGTGAGTCCATAGCTATGGTGTTTTCGGACGGGATTTCTGAATTTTACGTGCTGGCGGTGTTAATAACGTAAAAGTCAAAACCAGCACGTGAAAGTCAGAAATCCCGTCCGAAAACACAACAGCTATGGAGTGGACCCACAGCCATACAGTCGATGCAGTGTCGATGGCATGGAAATATATGAGCTGTAATGATGTGTAGGTCAGACCTTCCTCCAGGATTTTCAAACCCACGTAAGGCAGTACGCAATTTTTTTTTTATTTGCGTAAAATGTATCAAAATTACGTACAACAACATGTAAGTCTATGTAAGTACCTATAAAATAACTGTATACGCGATATTGAAAACTAGTTCAAAAGTCAACGAATAAAACAGTTCAATAAACAGCAGTGACACTGTTTTTTCTTTGACGAGTTTTACAATATTTAATACTCTTCTGTTCTATTCTCTGACGACGTATTCCTTTCTTACTAAGGGGCCGTCGATAATGAAAGCTGACGCACAAGAAACGTAATTCCTTCGTTTCACTTGAAACCCCCTCCCCCCCCCCCTCAAAACGAAAGTTCTTATGCGAAATCAATTTCGTATTATGATGCCGTTTCTGACAAACCCACACACACACCTCTGATCCGCACGCCCATGGAAAAATACCGGAAGGGCACATTAATTGATAGACCTCCACTTTACGCGTTTCACCTTTTAAGACAGAACACTGTAATGTATTTCGCACGTAGGAAAATGTTTCACATACATGTTTCAAGTTGAAAAAGGAGACAAGTTTTTATTTCACATTCATGTCTTTTCGTTGTCTTTTCTATCTCCGTATTTTGTGGTCATTCTGTTCTCGATAAACGCGAGGGTAGTTTTGTGTTCTCGCTGTAAAGTCGCGCTTCGAAAACAATAAACGAAAATCCTTATGCGATTTTGACGCACACAAAACGAAATGAGCTTTTACCCCTCCCCCCTAAAGGAAAGAATTACGTTTGTCGTGCGTCAGCTTTTATTATCGACGGCCCCTAATTATTTAGACTACTACTTCCGACGATGTATAATTGATGTCTGGACTCTATCATCGCCACTCTGAAGGCAATTCGCAAAGTTTTGGGCCTTCCATGGTTTATCACCATCAGATCATTATGACATCTTCATTCAGACAACTTCGATTCGATGTTTTAATCCTGTTTTGGGTACTGAAATCACGTTCACACGGGACAGGCCCACTTTGCAATTCACGATAATCGTTGCAAAGAAGCGTGCAGACCGGCTATTAAACTATTATTTCTAAGTCTGCTTAGCATTAGCTTAAATTGTTGATATTCGACGTTGAGATCTTCAGGGTTTACAAGTATGCATTTGGCGCAACGGGGAAAAACATTTTTTTGAAATAACGACGAACTATTGAACATGTTACATGTATTTTGGTACAGCCTTGAAGGAAACAATTGGTGCGACATAATTGACAGAATGTAGGACAAAATATTTTTTTATCAGCAAACATTGATTTTTAGTCCTAGATAAACTACGAAATGGAGGGAAACAACGTGGGCTCACATGTCATTATTAGGGGAGAGCCATTTGATTTCTTGGGAGGGGTATGGAGGAAGTGGGTATGGGAGCATTTTTTTCCAATAAGAAACACGATTGGAACTAATTTGGGATAATTGGATAGTGAAGTAAGGTCGTTTTAACCCGCAAATTTAAGCTCATCTGCTTTTCTTTTTAAGTTACACACTTGTTTATATGAGTAATTTGTAATATTGCAACATTCAGCTATAGGGCACCTAACACTTTTGAGACATTTAAAAAATGCGAAAATCCAATTATCCCTAATTAGTTCCCATCGTGTTCAGAGTGACAGCAATTTTTTTTCTACTGTCAGACCTGCATCATTTTTTTCAAATGGAGTTAGCAGTGCAATTGGTTTTTAATTGGTCATCAAGATTGTAATGCGTTGTTCATAACTATACCACGTCACTGGTTCACAACTGTACCTACAATTAGCGTGTTCTGTACGTGCAAGTAGAAAGAACTTGCAGTTTGTATGAAAGATGTCTACCAACCATACTTCTGCCACTACTTAAATTTTTATGTACAAGAGGTAACTGGTAAAATATCCCTGAGGAGCTAAATGATTTGGGGAGTGCTGTACTCCTGACCCCTATTTGCTTTCCTTTAACTTAAGCCATCATAATAGTACCAGGAACCAGAAGTTTTCATAGCTGTAGATTAATACTCATTTTTTTATTAAATTTATGTTATTTTAATGAGATTCACCAGTGTCTAGATGAGAAAGCCAGTGTTTCTCATATGACAGGATGGTTCTATGTATTCATTTTAAATTGTAACAAATGAAAACAAAATGGAAATCCTAGTATATTTACAACTTTAAATTATTGAACACTTTTCTGGCAAAATCCACTTTGCTCAGTACTATACCTGCTTTTCTTTACAGGGACAAAGTCGCCCATTTTTCATGAATTTTGTTTGAAACGAGATACTAATTATATTGTTTGACATATTGAAAGATACTGATTGAATGGGTAACCATACATATATTCAACCCCAATTTTAGACAAATTAAATGAAACCATGGCAAAAATGAATTAATGGTCATGACCATTAATTCATTTTCGCCATGGTTTCATGTATCGTGTCTAAAACCAGGGTCGAATATGTGCATGGTCACCCATATATCTTTCAACATGTCAAACAATATAAGTAGTATCTCGTATCAAACAAAATTCATGAAAAATGGGCGACTTTGTCCCATTTTTTGTCAGAGAAACAAGGCTCACTGCACATTGTATTTCATTATATTTGTTGTTCCTCAAATTTTCATTGTCAACTTGAACATCTTTCTAACATATGGAGAGAATAATATATTGGTTTCAAAACTAGTTTATGGACTCCTGTCTTGTATTTTAAATTTTCACAATTTACAGAAGTCAAATAGTCCCCTGTAGATGTTGCCCGTGCCATTGAGATATTGCAACAGAAATCCTAAAATATTTCTTGGGTCAGAAAAGGGAAGGAAAACATTGAGTGTACTGAGGTGTAAAGCACACCTATGTAGTGCATGCTTATATCATAAGTGCCGGGAAAAAAACATAAGAATAGCTTGTAGTAAAAACATTTGCGCCGCCTATGGCGGCGCGCCGGCAAAGAATTGAGAATAAAGTTTCCAAATTTTGCTCATTTCAGGTTCTGTCAGTTATGACAATTTTTTTTTCTCAAGGCATTACAGGATCAATTTTTTTCCTTCTATTTCACCTGGTGACAATTTTTTTTCCCTCAAAATCCTCCATATCCCCCCGAAATCAAATGGTTCTCCTCTTACAAAGACTGCGGGGGGGGGGTGTTCAAATGCGTAACGGATTAGGCAGACGCATTTACTTAGCGTATTTCAGAGTAATTATGCGTGAAATACGGAGAATTTTGCGTTCACGGAAGCTCTGTAAAAGTAATTTTGAAATTTAATATTTTCAACAAATCGATGTATTGTTTTAATCATACCGATCAATCAAATCTGCCATAACCCAGTTTTCTGCAGACTATCCAATGAAACAGCTGTTTTCAACAACTTAGATCATGTAGCCCTGCGTACCGTGCTGTGTGTTTCGGGCGATACACACAGGGAATTGAGTAATCTTGTTGTTGTTGTTGTTGTTGTTGTTATTGTTGTTGTTGTTGATGGTGATGATGATGACGATAATAAAAAATATTAAACAACGTGTCATTCCTTGCTGTTGTTTGTCGATGTTGTAGATAATTGTAAAAGAAAACTGTAATCGTGACCAAAAAACGACGTAGGTCGCTCAACGTCACTAGGACCGGAGTGATGTTGAGCGACCTACGTCGTTTTTTGGTCACGATTACAGTTTTCTTTTACAATTATCTACAACATCGACAAACAACAGCAAGAATGACACGTTGTTTTTTAATATTTTTTATTATCGTCATCATCACCATCAACAACAACAACAATAACAACAACAACACAAGATTACTCAATTCCCTGTGGTTACACAGGTGGGGCCGTGTAACGCCCGAAACACACAGCACGGTACGCAGGACTAATGATCATGTACAGTTTATGCTTGTGATCACTGTAATGATTGCTGTCAAAGTGTGAAAATGATATATACGATTGGAACTAATTTGGGATAATTGGATGGTGAAGTTCTGTTGGTTTAATCTGCAAATGAAGGCGCATCTACATGTTCATTGAAGGGAGCGCTTTCTGTCTCATTCATCAACATTTATATGAGGCAGACTTGACATTTTAGGGGGGCAGTAATTTTTGATGTTGATTTTGCCTTGCTAGGTCATGATCCGTGACCCGTTTTCACGTTTTCGCCCACGCCCTCTAACGGGGAAAACGGGCCAGGACCCGGACGAGATCTGCATGGACAGCATAGCGGTAATCAGCTGGTGCGGCGTCTGTCGCCTCCCTCCCTGCTGGATAATCGGTAATAAGCTGCACGGGCTCGCTGCTTAGGGTAGAGGTGTATATAGGATTGTGTTTAGCAGTGTAACTATTATAGGTCCTTCGAAGCGTCAACATGGCCGAAAACGCCACTATCGTAACCACTGTCCGTCTGGCCACCGAGTATCTGGAATATTTGCCTGACAATCCATTTAGGCCAACCATGGAATATTACTGGACGAGTATGACGGATAACTACAGCAAATTTGACATCGCATCATGGATATCGTTCATCTATCACGAGGTATGTTTCACCATGGTTTCACACAGTTGCAACATCGGTCCGTGACAGAGGGACCGTGTTTGATATCAAAACACGGTCGGTTCATCAATACAAATGACCCCGCACGGTGACACAGTTATTGTGAACAGCGCTCTTGGTGTATTGTCTTGTTTTTTTTTATGATAAAAAACGAGGCCTTCAAGTTCTTATGCCTAGTTCTGACGTCAGATCAAACTTAACCATAGAAGCTGGAGCGACTCTGACGTTGCATTTTTGTAGATCATTAGTCAACGATCGATGACGACTAAAGATTTCGACAAAATACTGTTTTCGGTTAGACTTGGTAAGTTTTACCTCATGAAAGTCGCCAAATCTACAAGTCAGTACGTTGCGGTTGATATTTTTTTTGCAATAATCTGGTCAGAAAAAGAGATTGCTGGCTCGCAAAGACTGGGTTCATATTTTTTAGGTCATCCAGTATTTCGTAACTGTCTGCTAATTGTCAAATTCAGAGTCATTAATATTCGCGTGTGCAAAAATGTAGGCGTGCACAACGATTATAGTCACCTCTTTCATTGTTTATGATTTTTTGGACGTATAATATCCCCGGAGACTATGCAATGTTTTGGTTACTCTTTGATCTCCCTGTGTCACCTGATGTGATGACGTCATGTATGGGTGGCTATTCCAATTGCTATTTTCACCCCCCAATTCTTTTCCATACAATCCATACAGCAGGGCCAGTTTACCCTCCGCATGCATCGGCATGGTCATAAAACTTTACATAGTCCCTGGTGTAGGAACCCCCCCCCCCCCCCCATGAAGTTTTCAGAATAAAACTCGTCTAGTGAAAATGCAAATAAAATATTTTAGTCATTAGAGTTGTAATTGTATCAGACAACAGCTGTCTGGAAATATAGAGCCTAAGAGAGCAGTCATTTTTTACTGCCGGGGATTGGAGGAATGTGAGGGGGTCACTCAAAATATTGAAAACGATAAGGAGGGTTGCTCAAAATGTGGAAAGAAGGTTACTAATTTTTGGTGTGAAGAAATTTCAAAATACCTCTCAGATTGCACAATTGCACACCAGTTTATCAAAATTTTCAATGCAGGGGGGGGGGGGCACCCTCGTCTCGCGTGCTTTTCCCTTTAGGGTGTTCTATCAGTTTTACTTGGTAAAAAAGCAAATTAAAAACACCTCTGAGATTGCGTCAGACTGCACCAGTGCACACATCAATTTCTCAAAAGTCCCACTCACACTTTCCCTCTCAGCCTGTTGCGCGTTCTCCCCTCTGGACTTTCAAATTCTGCCCAGACAGATATCAAAGTGAAAACCCTGCGATAATACCCTTCCAAATTAAGCAATAAGCACACCCAGCGACGGTATACCATGGGATTTTCACCAGTTCATGACATATATGCACTCGCTATCGCTCGTGCATGAAGTGAACTGGTCAAAGCTGATATCATAACAGTATATTGAAATTCTGGCGAGGAGCGTCAAAACGGACTTTGGCTTAAGCCGAGAGCTCCCGTGTGTGCCAGCCATGGTATATCACCAATATACCATTGCTTCTTTTCACGTCTCGACCAATCAGATCGCTGCATTTGCGCCATCAATATTCTGGTATGACATAATAAACAATACTACATGGTTGGATACTGATTATAGCATGAGCTTTTACATCTGTATTTTGTTGTCACTTTGAATTTCATTTTGTTGGTGTCACCTTTTTCAACCATCATGAGAAAACCCATGCAGGGATGTAGAAAATAGCCAGCAGCCAGCAAAAACAACCGACTGTCAGCTAAAATTTGGCAGAAAATTTGCCAGCTTTGAAAATTTAGTTCTACTAAAAAATCAGGACTTTTTGCACAAACTTAATTTGCTCAGACACTACTTGTAACCACCTGTACTTTTATTCATGCCACCTGTTACCAAAATTTTCTAAATCCCTGCCATAATAATCTAGCAGGGTATTTAACATTTCTAAGTTTGGGGGGGTGTCAGTCAAAATTTCTGAGTTAAGGGGGTTTCTCAAATTCATCATGTTTGACAGGGGTCCGTACTTGAGAGAGAGAGAGAGAGAGAGAGAGAGAGAGAGAGAGAGAGAGAGAAAAGTAATAATATAATTGATGTAAATAATAATTTGGATACAGATAAAAAAAGTGGGAGGGAGAGAAGTAACGAGATAAGTGATTTAAATAAACATTGTAATTTTGATACAGATGAAAGAATTGGCCATTAGACAAACTACCGTAAATATGAATGTTCTGAGTAACCGAATACACCCAACACTCTAAGTGACCCCAGTTTTTTTTTGGCAATTTAAAAGAAACGTATCCTGATTTAGCCTCTTTTCCTAAATCTCAAATTTATAATTTCTAATTTCATCCAGAAAAAAAAATTGAAGTGTTGTGCTTTTTTCTGTTTTTAAGGTCAGTTGTAGCAAACACTCCAGATGGAGCACCCTACCAAAGTTTTCATATTAATTCAATCAAATAATCAGTAAAGTTTATATAGCGCCGAAATCCAAAAATAGTATTTTGTTTGTGATGCTCAATGCATGGAAGTTGGTGAGAGTTGCATTGAAGTTGAATTTGGTGAGAATTGCATGGAGATAAAATTGTGAGAGTTGCAGTTCACCAGATGTGAATTCTACTGCAATTGATGATGCTGCAACAGTAGGACTTTACTGGTATATAGTGGAGAACTTTTTGCACTGGTTCAGTTCAGGGCACATGTATATATTGCAATGTTAGGCATACACCCACTAAACATCACTTCACGTTTTCTGTTTTCAAAATGTGACTAGTTTACTAAACATTTTCTCAACAGCTTCATCCAAAATTTTGCCATATTTGTATTTGCACACTCTTAGTTTTTTCTTTGACATCATTCTGTATTCTTTTTGGTTCAATTTCAGGTGTTGTACTTTGGTATCTGTCTGCCAGCATTTGTGTGTCAGTTTATCCCAGCCTGCAGAAGTACAAAATACAACAGGTATGTAACTTTATAATTTACCCTAAATTAAATAACTGCAGCAAGATGTCAATTTACATAGAATTTATTTTTAAATATTTAACTTAGACTAGGTTGAGTTTAATACATGCCAACACAAATCTTCCCTTATGTGTGTCTGTATGTGATATATATATATATATATATATATATATATATAATATATATTATATATATATATATATATATATATATATATATATATATATATATATATATATATATATATATATATATATACCCGATATATATATATACCGATATATATATATATATATATATATATATATAATATATATATACACACACACACACACACACACACACACACACACACACACACACACACACACACACACACACCCCGGTGGGTGTGTGTGATATATATATATATATATATATATATATATATATATATATATATATATATATATATATATATATTATATATATATATATATATATATATATATCGGATATATATATATATATATATATATATATATATATATATATATATATATATATATATATATATATATATATATATATATATATATATATATATATATATATATATATATATATATATATATATATATATATATATATAATGTAGCGTGGGGTTTGCATGGTCTCCAGAAAACAACATATCACATCTTTGCGTGGACTAGCTTTTCCCTGTTCACAAGTCACAATCAGGTCAGAGAGAGAGAGAGAGAGAGAGAGAGAGAGAGAGAGAGAGAGAGGGAGAGAGACATAGATGTTAGAGACCAAATCAACTTTTACAGTTCTGTAGTGTTCTTATACTTTTTGTTACGGAACCATTGCATGTGATAGGCAACTGTGTCTCATAAAGTGAAGTTGTGAACCTTTTCCTTTTTGCCACCTGTTGAGACTTGACTTGGCTTTGTAAACGACACTCCTGCCTTGACAGTCACCTTTCAACGGACGCGAAGACTTTATATCCCAGCAATAACAAACAGCTGGTCTACCTAGCAAATCCCTCTCACCATGTGATTTGATCATACAGGCCATATTCTCCATGCAACCGCAGCTCACTTTAACCCTTTGAGCGCCAAAGTCAATTTTTGTCACCTTTATAAAATGTAACCCCGTCACATTTTTTTCAGATTTTTGCCAAAATTTTGATGAAAAACTGTAGCCAATGAAATGTGATGTCCGTTTGGTCAAAAATTATCAAAATGATTACAAAAAAATTCATAAAAACTGGTAAAATGTTGCTCTAAATTTTGGTGGAAATATTACAGCGCTCAAAGGGTAAATTTGTATTTCTATTGAAGATCTTGTGTAGTTTAGACCCCCTCTGAAAGTGTTGATCTACACGTCCAAGGAATTTCTCACCAAATCTAACATCAGTGTGTGCGATGTCTTTATAAATGCATATGCAGAAGGTCATTAACTATTGGCTACAACAACTCGTACAGTGATATGGAGCTACATTATACTATATTATTACTACAATAGATGTGATAATGACACAGACAACCGGTGAAAGTGAGAAACTGGGGCAAGTTTCGATGTTCAGTAACCTTTCTCTTTATTTTTATTGCAGGATAAACCCGAATCCTTTGAAAACCAGTGGAAGTGTTTCAAGTTATTGATGGTTAACCACTTTCTCTTTCAAGCACCTTCGATATTCGGAATTTATTTTTTCACAGAGATGTTTGGAATTCCTTACGACTGGGACAGTATGCCCCCATGGTGAGTAAAGTTACTATTTGCCGATGAACCAACGTGTATAGAGCACAGGGGTCATCCCATGCTCTGTAAATTCTGTATAATTTATGATGTCATTAGTCATGCTGCTCGATAGTATAACTTTCACTCTAATAATGGTGATGATGTCATCACTGTCAATCCATTAATGGTGATGATGTCATCATTGTCAATCCAATAATGGTGATGATGTCATCACTGTCAATCCATTAATGGTGATGATGTCATCACTGTCAATCCAATAATGGTGATGATGTCATCACTGTCAATCCATAATGGTGATGATGTCATCACTGTCAATCCATTAATGGTGATGATGTCATCAATGTCAATCCAATAATAGTGACGATGCCATTGCTGTCACCCAACTAAAAGGTTATGATGTCATAGCAGTCACTCCACTTATGGTGATGACATCATTGCTGTCACCCCACTAAATGGTTATGATGTCATAGCAGTCACTCCAATAATGGTGATGATATCATTGCTGTCACTCCACCCTCCTGGGCTGATAGCTCTGCTTGTGGACAGAATTGTCCCCGAGGCTCTTTCACCCAATTAAGTGGTGTACAATTGCTTCGATAAAGTTTGTGTGCGATGTGTGATAGTGAGCATACAAGTGCGAGTGCAAAGTCTGCAGCGTGTGGAGGGGTTGCAGTCAGAAAAAAATTGTAACAACGTAGCTCGATCATTGAACCACTGGTGATGATATCATGGCTGTCGCAACTGAAACCTACATCACACATATGTAGCAACAGAAACGGACACAGTAAACACCATCCCATGACATAGATTGTCTGTTTTTACTTGTTAAAGGTACGACATAGCATGGAGAGTGTTTGTGTGCGCCGTGATTGAAGACACTTGGCATTACTTTGTACATCGTCTTCTCCATCACAAAAGAATCTACAAACATGTACACAAGATACATCATACCTTCCAGGTAGGTTGTGACATCATGAGTTCACAATATTTTTCACACAGCTAGGGAGATTGTCTTGGCATCCTTAGTATATCAACGGTTTTTCGTAAAGGCACAAAAGCTGCGAATTTTATGCATTGTTTTCATGATTTTGTTTTCAAACCAAAGTTGGTTGGTGTAAATGTGCTAACTGAAGGACATAAAAGCACAGAAAATGAAGTATTTTGTGCACATACCGTACACATGATCATCCAAGAAACATTTAGGTGCTTCATGATGCCATAGACTCAAATGCACACATGATGGCCGACATTTTGTTGTCGTAATCTTTAGTGTCTCTGTCACATGATTAGGTTTTTGAAAATGGCGGGAAATCAAAATGATGTTAAAACTGTTAAATTTACATGCCATTGTCTGCACTTACGACAGTGCTATACACTTTTTCAGTCTGTAATGGGTCTTATTCAAAGAAAACTCTTGGAAAACTCAGGATATTTTAAGATCCGTTTATAACACATTCACAGCTATTAGGGCTTTAATATTATTTCCATTTTAAATGACACTCGTTGATATAATAGCAGTCTATAAGGGATTATGTTGAATCATGTTGCCCGGAATCTGTGATCTGTGACTGTTCAACATAAACAGTGTAACAATAATTAAAATAAATATTTCACCAGTGTGTGTGTTTCATTTTCAGGCCCCATTTGGCATGGTTGCGGAATATGCTCATCCCGTTGAAACTGTTGGTGAGTGTTAAATGGCTTGCAGAGATTTTAGTCAACAGCAAAGAGACTGGACAAAGTCTATCAGTTGAAATTGTCAGTATGGCTTTTAACCTTTGAATGCCAAGTCAATTTTCGCGTCGCTTTTAAAAATGCACCTCAGTGAATTTTTGTCAAAGTTTTTGTCAGAATTTTGATAACAAACTGTAGCCAATGAAATGTGATGTCCATTTGATTCAAAATTATCAAAAGATTACTGAAAAATTCATAAAAATTGGTAAAATGTTGAACTAAAATTTTGGTGGGAAAAAATTACAGCACTCAAAGAGTCAACACTCTGCGATCGGAAGAAACAACAAAGTTGTTTCTGTTCCATTAGTTTATGGTAGTAAGGATAATATTCCATAACTTCCACCGATATAACAGCAAAAATTAGGGGAATGACCCTGGAAAAATTTTGAACATTCTACCTATGAACCAATATTTAATGATAAGTGACAAAATGTTACATATCCAATGTCTTGCTTATAAATATTTTTGTCCTATTTTGATTTACTTTGAAATTAAAATCACACTACTCTTGATATTTCTACAAAAAATTAAGCCTTAATTGCAGATAAAATTCAGTGTTTGCAACACCATTGTGTTTATTTTGTTTTGGTCCATATATTGTTTGGCAATCTCATTGAAGGACAATTTGTTGAGTAACCCTAATTCTGAACTGATAGACGAAATCAGCAGCTGATCTCTAGCGACAGATTAATCAAACAATGGCGGCACATTCATTTGAGATAAAATCTTGGGCAAAGGACACAAGGATGGGTCGTGATGGTTTGAGCCTATTGTATCCAGTTGTGTGTTGGACCCTGAAACATTCCTTCGCCGACCAAACAATCATCTTAGTGCATGCATGACCAGTGTGGATTATAATCAATCTTCAGTGTTGACAAAACCACCTCCACTATCTACATTTCAATAGATGGACATCTGACATGCATGATATGGTCATTTCAACTTCTGATGGACAACAAGCTGGCAAAATCTACGCTGCTTGGCATGGTTTAATGGTTGAGGGCCTACATGCTTACATATCTAAGGGGCAGACTATCAGCTCAACTGCTGATAGCCAACCAATTAGAGAGAAATGTGCCAGGGGTCATTTCTGCCTGAAATTAACATAAAAAACCTTCAGTTCAAGTACAAATGGTGAAGACAGAGGAAGAAGGAAAACTTAATTAGTTTGTGATAATTTCACACGCTGCACTGCCATTGTCATTGTTGGTAGGAGTTTATGTGATAAGATATAATTTGTCACAATAACACAAAGTCTTTTAGTACTTTGACAGTGCCAATAAAACTTATGAAGCAGAGAAAACTTGATGAAATTTTGGTGAAATCTCTCTCTCATTCTCTTTGTTTTAAAATATGTACAATGATTCAAATTGTACAATATATTGTGTGATTGAATGTCAAAATATCGATTTACATAAATTATAACATGTCCATGCCATCCAAGTATGTGAGATGCAACGATCATTATGTTCTTTTATTTTCGCATTTATAGTCCTGGGATTTGGCTTTTTCATTGGTCTGTTCCTGTGTATAAACCATTTTGCGTTCTTGTGGGCGTGGCTGCTGTTCCGTCTCCTGGAAACCGTTGATGTGCATACTGGTTATGATCTGCCTTACAATCCACTACATCTGTTACCATTCTACGCCGGTAAGTTGTGCTTTATCAAAGAATGAATGCATATTGTCAGTTTGGTTACACCCCAGTGGATATAAAAACCTTTACCGATGCGAAGTTGATGTTGGCTGAAATTAATTAAACAAGACTTGCCTGAAGTGTGTGCGCTAGTTAGTATCATAACATCATATTAAATTTGAAGAAATACACTTCAGCAGGTGGCCTGCAGATCTCAAAGCTTGAGCAAGTAACATACCACGTACGCCTGTTACCACATGTATCTCTATGTCCACATGTACCAACGGCAAAATTCATAAAGCATAACTCCTCTTTTAAGAAAAAAAAAATTATCAGATTTATCAAACAGGAAATTTATTCGGTTGATAATATATTCAGTGGAGAACAATTAAAAGAACACTCCACTCATCCACTGATGTAAGAGCCAGGGATTAATAAGAGTGCATTGTATAGTCTTCTTGATATGTGATCAGCTCCTTGAACAGTATGCTTTGAAAATTGCATTCTGTCGGCTTGAAAGTTTACGACAATTCAAATCTTACCAATGGGAAATCTTTCATGTCAAACATGATCTTTAATAGCACCACATTTGATAGTGGATCTTGGTGGGAGATTTTTACTTATAATCAATAAGCTATATGAAACTGTTTATGCCACCCTGCTATCACAACCAACCAATCACAGGACTTGAAACTTCAGAAAGTGTGACTGCTCAGAGCCGTAGAATAGACTGAAAGAGCCATCTCTTGAGGGTGCTCTCTACTGGTGGTGTAGAGCACCCCCAACCAATTGATCTTTCAGTCTGAGCCTTAAACAACTTCCAAACATGTAGACAAAATTGGCATGCAACAAAATAATTGCATGTACTTATTCAATATAAACCCAGTTCCCAAGTACTATGGTCAATCCCAAATAATTCCAAACCCATATGTCTGTTCTTTCGACAGGGGCTCGTTTCCATGACTTCCATCACATGAATTTCCATGGTAACTATGCTCCTACCTTCATCTGGTGGGACAAAATCTTCGGAACAGATCGGCAGTATGAGGAATTCAAAGCTAAGCACGAAAAATTGGTGAAAACTGATTAGATGAACTATCAACTATCAACAGATATGTAACCTAAAATCTTCCAAAACATGCAACGTCTGGCGGCGTTGTCGTATGGTCCCTACCTCCTCAAATGACAGTTACGGATTTCGAAACTCAGTCTATACGATTAAATTCCTTCACATCCATGATAAACCTCTTTGTTGAGAAAACCACTTTATTTTGATGATTGCCACCATGCATAATTTTTGAGATATAAAACACGGAGTTGAAATCAATTGAAAAGTTGATTTTGCCAAACTATACATAGCTTGCAACACTATGGAATGATAAGTTTTACCCGAGATTTGCTGATAAGTGATATATAATGATTTATTTTCTTCAGTCGTTTTAAACAGAATTTTTTGTCCTCTTCTCTCAGTACTCTCTACAAGCAATGCAAATATGTCAAATTGACTGTTGAGTCTCCAAACATTTACAATAATCATCGTTTTATGGTAGAATGTACCTCGGGGACAGATATTCAGACTCAAATTTTTACAATATTCTTTTGGCCTACCACTTCTCATTTTGAAGCTTATGGAGTACTTTAAGTTTTTTTGCCAGCTTAGTTTGTGAAAATCTGGAATTTTATTCTACCCACAGAGATAAATAACCCAGGGTTGGCAGACCTCTTGAAGTTCAATATCGGTATATATTGGGTACTTTTTTTCTCTAGTACCAAAAATATTGGGTTCTAAGTACCAAAATTTGCATGGTGAAAGATAATGGTTGAAAGTTTGCTGGAGGAAAGTTTGAGCAAAAGCTTTTAGTCATTTGTGAGGCACAAACTACAACAATCCAAACTGTCCATTGACTCATCTTTCAAATGGTATGTTTCTCTTTCTCTTTCTCAGATTTAATTGAAAACAAAGAATACTCCAGTTGTTTTCATTTCACGTGTCTGTGTCATACAAAGGTCAAATTTGCCCGTTTACCAGTATATCATGTAATGGTTCTACTCCGGAATAAAAAAGACTTGAAGTAATTACACACTCAGTACACCAAGGCGATCACGTGCATACAAACACATGTGTGCAAACACGAAAAGTTACATGCATTTCTATGTGCATCAGTGCAAATGGTTTTGTTGTACCGTGGTCGATTTGAATTCCGGGTTTAGTCTATTGGACCGATGGAAAGGTACAATGGAACATATGCAATTTAACAGTAATTGCAGTTCTTATTTCTGTCAACTGCTTGAATTTACATCACACGGTTTTTCAAAGGTTTTAATCTCCCTATCTACCAGTACAGTTCACTGTTTATTTTTTAGGAAATCAAAATTTCTTATGGATATTGATATCATGATCTTTTTTGTTGGTGTATCAGAAAAGACTTAATAAACTTGTCAATCACAGTGCAGCAAAATTATGTAGTGATATTGTGTGTTGATACAGAGACAATGTTTAACCTGTTCATTTTCTTTGCATGAGGTTCTACTTCGCAATAGAACACAGATGGATGAAACCAAAATTTTGCAGTGAGAGATTTGATCCTGGCACTTCCTATTTGCATGAATCTCGCAATCCACCAATCACATCGTGGCAAACTGTAGTGATCAAAGGTGAATTGCCTCACAACCTAAGAGAGACATTTGGTAAATTTAGAGATTTGCAACATGTTTAGAGTGTTGTGTCAATCCATGGAAGTACTACTGAAGTCATGGTTAATCCATGGTGCTGTGTGTGTAGTGTATGACGACTTTTAATAAACTGTAGCCCCATTAGCTGTATCTTTTTGCATTTTCTTTCAGATAAATAGAAATCAAATCAACTTATTCAAAATTGTTTCTTAATGTGTTACCATAGGACATATCTAAAACATTGGAAATGAATGCACAGCTTTGATTTTAGCAATTGTTCAACAATTTTTGGGTTGGAGCTCAAATATGGCTGCCACAAATATGCATATAAGTGACTGAATGTAATCAACCATCTCAATAGGGCCGTTCACAGTTTACGTCACTGTTCTCTCATTAATATGCAAAAATAAATATTTGTCCACATTTTTAGATTACGCTTTTGAAAATTACGCATGCAAGAACGACGAAAATACATCTCAGTGGGCGACTGCTAGTGTAACAGTGAATACTAAAAAACATATTCACGACTCAGAGTACAAGCTGCAAAAACAGCCACGCATGCAACATTGATAAAATTTGTCCGCATTTCAAGCTGCGTGTCCGATGTCGCGCGCGTACAGCTATATTTAGTAACAAACCTGTAACCGTGAACAAGGCTATTACCAAGGAGTGACCTTGTGACATGTTCAAAGAGAGTGTGGCTTAACCCTGTCAGGCTTGGCTGTCTGCTACCTTACCAACACCTAGGTATACAGGGGTTTAGGCCTCAGAGGGTTAAAGGGACAAAGTCGGCCATGATACATGAAACCATCACGAAAAATTCATTTCGCGATGGTTTCATTTAATATGAATAAAACCGGGGTCAAATATAAGCGTGGTCACCCATTTATTCAGTATCTTTCAACATGTCATTATAAGAAGTATCTTGCATCACACAAAATTCATGAAAAATGGCCGACTTTGTCCCTTTAATAACAGAATTTCAAAACATCTCTCAGAGGAGTGGATGAATTTTTATTTGGTGAAATGCAAAATGCAAAATAATTCTGGTACAGCTACATTGCCAATCATAAATGCTTTGTATGATAACATGTGAATGAAATCTTTTACATATCAGGGGGTGGGTGTCATGTCAATCAGCATCACGGTTCCATTCACCAGCAATATGTCAAGACCATGGCACTGATAACGACCCCATCCCTTTTCCTTGTGTTGTGGCTACGGGATACCATTTAATATGCACTTACAGAAAAAATACTCCATGAATATTCATCAGTAATTTGTATAATGGGGGCATGATGTCACCTCCTGATATACCGATATAAATATGACACAAATGACCAACTTTCAAACATATGTGCACACACATACCAGTTGTGTATAGAAACATATAGAGGTATATATAGATGTAATATTCGCACAAATAGCCGAGATGAAACACATAGGCATATGTGGAGCATCAAAACTACAATGTAATGAGTTCGACATAAATTTGTGTTGTCAATGATTTTGTAGTGTTCAATTTGTTATTGTCGTATGCAGATAAGAATGGGCAGTGAAATTGATCTAAATGTTATCACTCTTGTGTAATTGGTTTGTAAAGTTGTTTCAAAATTTACTACAGGATTGGTAATTTTAGCTGAGTTGCGGCAAACTACAGACGGATGATAGTGTTGTTTCACAGGCGGCCTCTGCTGTAATTGTTGAGATAAAGCAATAAAGTAGGAACGGATTAGTGTGTATGTGTGTAGGGTAAAGATTTTCCGACTTTCTCTCCTCGTACATTTCGACAACTTTCTCACTTACTACTTCTGGCATAGCACACCTCTTTTCCTGTAGATCATGATTTTTTTTTGCAAAAGAACTTCATACAATGCAAAGGCAACAAGAAATCTAATGACAACTAGACTCTGACTTTGCTGTGATACAATGTAACTCAAAACAGCGGTATATAAGGAATTTAATATGAGTCTGTGTATGTGAAGTGCACTGCAAAGTGTACTCCCTGGTGTGTGTTTATTATGGGTCCATAAAAGCTCTTTGATTTTCACCCCAGTCATAACCATTCTCACCAGCCAGAGCAATAATTTCCGCTCCGCTGACCTACGCCTCTTAACGGGTAGCGCTAAGCTGCTGCCGTAAAGAGGCGCGTGGTTTATGACGATGAGTTATAACAAGTCAGTGCAACTTCTGAGGCAAGTTTTGGAACAACTTTACAAACCAATTACACAAGTGTTGCAACATTTAGATCAATTTCACTGTCCATTCTTATCTGCATATCATTGTAATATAAGTTATGTGTCAATATACTATTAAAAATCAAACTGAGGGGAGTCATCAGAAGAGCACTCAAAGGTCGTATGGGACCCATACCCCAGATGTGCATGAACACTGTGTCCAAGGTACGTTGGCGATTGACAAAAGTTAAAACATGAGGTTTGCCATAATGTGCATCGTAAAATTAAAATGTTGCAGTTATGTTGACATGATGCATCTAGATCTTATTGTGCACCTCAGAAAGTCGCAAAGGTACAATTCTGATAACCTCTTTCCTTAGTTAAGTTAGGACCACTGGAGAGTGTTGACAGTTTTAATACTTGTATTGCTAATGCTTTAGGGAAAATTACGGTATATGCTTTGCAGAACTAAAACAATGAAAATATTGCAAAGAGTGACAACCATCATCCCAAATAATCCTGAAATGATGGATTTATTGCTTGGATGTGTAAACTAAAGCACTGCCATATTGTCCCAATCCTCATATCATGAGTTTATTGCTTAGATGTGTATACTGATGCCTTGATGTTCCATGGATTCTTGGCATAGATACCAAGGGTTGTATAGACGTCTGGTTTATAATTGATGGTACCGTTGACTCCGAGACCTCGGAGTCTCTCTAGTACTGCATTTACGTCAGACTGATCGAGATAATCCTGTGTGTAAACACAGATCAAGTGGTGTTTACCGTCGCCGTTGTCAGGACTCACTTTGGCCGATATCCCAAGATTCCCTTCATGAGT
Organism: Ptychodera flava; assembly: GCF_041260155.1. Classification (NCBI taxonomy): domain Eukaryota; kingdom Metazoa; phylum Hemichordata; class Enteropneusta; family Ptychoderidae; genus Ptychodera; species Ptychodera flava. The sequence continues at coordinate 150,126 of NW_027248291.1, forward strand.
TGCCTTGGCGACCTTACACCAGAGGTCATCAACCTTGGCAGGCGATGGGAAGAGCATCCATTTTCCAACTGTATAGCTGTATTGAGCTGCCAGAGCGGATACTTTGGCGGAGTTTATCACTTCTCCGGAACTCTGTAACTCCATCCAAGCCTCAAGCAATCCCTCCCTATCAGCTTCACTTTCATTTCCAACTTTGTAAGGATTTGCAACAGTAATCCACTGAATTGCCTGTGAACTTGATAAAGACAATGTACATGACTTAATATGGAAATTGAAGTTTGGAAAGAGATTAATCTCTCTAAGAGGAAATATCAAATGAAGCGCAGAACAAGCAGTACAGCACTAGACAGCATTATGCACAATGAAATTCTAGAGCATTGGGTAAAGATCTGATGTGTACCAATGAACAATTGCATGATCTTCTCAGAGAGAGAGAGAGAGAGAGAGAGGAGAGAGAGAGAGAGAGAGAGGGAGGGAGAGAGAGAGGGAAGGGAAAGAGACTGGGCGATAATGGAATTTTTGATAAACTAACTATTCATCAACTTTAGATCAAATGTACTCTTTATTTAAATTTGTTCATTTGATGTTGACTTCATTTGTAAGATTCTATATTTTTTTAAAGTCAAGCAAGCACTGAGAGTTTTAAGTGAAATTTATATACGTGCACTGGAAATCAGCAGCTACTATTTTAGTACCTATCAAAATTGAAGTGCCATTTTATTTGTAAATTTGTCACATCAAAGCTGAAAGACTGTAGAATCTCATTGACTTTGATAATTAGAGAAAGAAAAGTTAAATTGAGTTCAGACCTACTGCACAAAATCAAGAGAATTTCATTCTATTGGTTGTTGGAGGGTCTAGCTTGTACATAGCAAGACCATTAATATGATACCATGTGACAATCAAGTTATCAAAATTTACCTTTCTTTAACATCGCAGAGTTTCAAGGTGTAAAACATTTCAACACATGTTACAATAGCCATCTAGAATAATTGGACCAACAAGTTGACCCTTTGAGTGCTGTTATTCTACCCACCATAAATTTTATGCAAAATTTTACGCAAAATTTTACCAATTTCCACGAATTTTTCTGTAAATTTTACAATAATTTTGGACAAGATGAGCATCAAATATCATTGGCTACATTTATTTATCAAAATATTTGTAAACATCTGGAAAAAAGAAATGACTGGGGTATATTTCATACAGGCAACAAAGATTGACTTTTGGTGTTCAAAGGTTTAATATGGTATTTGCTCAAGGTGAAAACAAATTGTATATTACCTCTATGCATGGACTTACCTGTGAATTTGTGATGGTCTGTTAGCGGTGGTAAATTCATCAACAGATATTCCAGAAGAGACGTCATAATGCAGCCAACCGAATGCCAGCCTGCCACCGACAAATCTGCTGTGTGTCAACGACGCTGCAGACGCCATGGCTGTACACCTGACATGCACGTATGGTTGGCAATGTATTGCAGTGGTTAGATACACTCCGACTTGATCCCTCTAAATCATGTGTGTAGTGGGATACCCAGAACATGCAAGTTTGAATTTGATTTGGAAAAAGATCCTTGTAGTACAGCTTTCCTCTCCACTGTATCAGCACGGGCACCAGTGAAGTTTTCAATGTGAAGACATGGAGCTTAGGTAAAACTGATTTCATGACCTGTGATGTCATGAGTTGACCTCATTTATCAAGCACGATGGTGTGAAACCAGATCATAATTTAGACAGCGCCCTCAGCAAATTATTTAACATTATGTTTACAGTCTTTCCATCTTTCTTACCAAGTTGGGGAAAAGTGAAATGGCAAAAGTCAATTATCTTTTGTGAATTGTGGAAAATTCCTGGTAACTTTGATGCACGGTACACCTGATCATTTCAAAAGACTCTTTCCTCGTATTTTCAGCGAGATTTCTGAGACACTGTTATTTTGTTTTCTTTTCTGAATTGTTGTAATCCTTTTCATCCCTACCATGGGATGATATGTGTTAATAAAGTACTTGAACTATAGTTTTCAATACATGTATTATGTAGTAAAATGCAAAGACATGGTCACTGGGAAACATAGGCGGATTTTTCCACAGCATGTCACACCTGAAACCTGTATACCATATAGGGGTGATGCAGGTACGATACCAGTGAGGCTTGATAGGGTATTTTCCCTCGTCTAAGATTTAAAATTCTTGACTGTCCTTCAGGCAAGTGCATCTATAAAGGGTAATAAGGGAATTGCAGTCACTCCGTACTTTGTTTCCCAGACTTGTTTTTGAGTAAATCCGGTGTTACATGGAAGGAGTCCATCCCATGTTGTACAAACCAACACTGTAATTTTCTGCCTTTCATTTCTCAGAATGGACACTGATGGCCAATGCTAGAGCAATCGCTGCCCTTGGAGCAGGTCTGCTCAATATTAGATATGGTCATAAGACATGAGATTCTGAGAGTTGCTCCATGAGACCACCTCATTTTTCTCATTTTTGTATGATCCGCCCATGACTTCAGGATCAAGTATGGACTGTTGCTGTAAAATGATAAGCTATAAACCACATCCAGTGATAATACCATGAGATTTTGACCAGTTCAGGACATACATGTATGAGCAATAGTGAGTGCATATGAAGTGAACTGGTCAAAACTGAGTATACCAACAACAGGTATACCAACCCATTGTTGAGGTGGTTCATTGGAATACTGGAGTGAAATGTCAAAAAGGATCTTTTTTCCTAGCTGACAGTTTACGCATGGTCAAACCGTGCAACATCACAAATATAGCATGGTTCTTTTCACATATTGACCAATCGGATTGTTGTATTTGCACCATGGGTGAGTGATACAAAGAGACAACACCATTTTACAACATGAAAGACAACCATGGCAATGAAGTATGTGGTGACAAAAATATTATGGGATGTATTTCACATGGATGCTGTACAATATACATACAGATCAGAATTTGTATGAAAAAAACGTTTCTCTTGTTTTTACAGAAATACATGACATGATTGCATAAACGTTGAAAACAAATTATCTTGACTGCTCAGTGTCAAATCAGGAACAACCACAAGACGTTAGATGTGGGGGTTTATCTACAAGCAAGGAAAACAGTAATTTGTGTTGAACTGAAGCACACTATCCACAACACATCTTCACTGTATGATTGTCAATATAACTCAAATGTGTCAATACAGATCAAATGAGCAAATATATTCCTTCACAAAAAATTTTCACTTTCCTGCTACTTTGGTCCAATGTCAACGTAAATTTCAATGAGTTTGATCAAAATTTACACATCTATGATACAATGTGATGTCTAACTAGTGAAATTTGACTCCCGCCTTAGTAATGACAATACAAGCAATCTTTACAAGTTTGCAGTAACACATCCCCAATGCCTTGTTGCAGAACAAATGATATCATCATAGAATATTGCACTCATAACTCATCATTTCAACAGTCTATATATATCTTTGAATTAAAGTGATGGGTATTCATAAGTGTTTATCTGTTTGGATTGATCAGTTGATCAATAACACAAAGGGTTCCTGCAGGTTTACACTTAGTTCTTCCTAGTATACTATAGACTGGAAGATCCGTCGCTTGAGGGCGCTCTCTACGCTCCCCCTTGAGCGACGGATCTTTCAGTATCAGTATACTACAGCAGCAAACACACAGGACAGCATAAATTTAAAAGTCCTCTAAACTATTGAAATTTCACCTGTGTTCCTGAACCTTAGCAAAAACACTGCTACTACCACAATCCTAATTGATAATATGGAATACTTTCTTATTTAAAATATTAACACCCTTGTTTGCCAAGAACTCCTAAAGTAAAGAATTAGAAATATTTGGCCTCCATCCATTATTGAGGAAAGGTCCTTCGAGTCAATAATATTTGAATGCAGTATGTAGCATGGCTAATTCTAATATTGGCAAACTACAAAATATTATACACCTAGCTAAAGATTGTGAAACACTCCGATTGAATGCCTACATGTATGATTCATTTGGAATGATATTCTCTCAGAGTAGAGCTCAGAAGTTTTGCAAGACGTATCAGATGAGATGTCGTCCGGGTACTCCCAGCATCGCACAGCTATACAATCATCTGGTTTATCTGAAGTCTTCCGCAGAGAACATACCCTGCCAAGGAAAGGTGAAAGGTGAAAGGTTAAAGGCTACACTGAAGAGTTACAGTTGGCATACACTGCATATTTCCCTGGATCTCTGGTGAAATTCTGTCTCATGAATTGTGTTTTTAAGAAAATACGTGAACATTACAAAATGTAAATCAAATCTGATTAATGGGTAATTTGTAAACAAAATATGTCCAGAATGCAGGTGTCACAAAATCTATCTAGGGTTCTAACCCTTTCACCAGCATGGTTTGGCCCAAACCCATTGTGACAATGTTGAGTGTGGACCTGTTTACAGGGAATTAGGAGGAACAGGTTAAAAAAGACACAAGTACTGACTCTGACCTGCATCACACATGTCATGGCATAAATTCATACTGAGGACTTGTTTGTGTGACTTTGAGTTCAAACTAATTTTACAATGAAATCAGTCCAGGGTTCACCATTGATATCGCTGGGCATAAACCACAGCAGGGGTAATAAATAATTTTTGGGTCAGAAATCACCCCATAGATTTATGGGTATCTAAGTCAAGAAATTACACAAATTAATCCTTGTGGTCAAACTCTATGGTCTCCTTAAAGCTGGTCGTAAAATCTATACCAGACAGGCATACTTGTAAGATATGAAATTCATAAACACAATCAGTGGGCATTTTGATGTCAGCAGTCTGAGTGCATATACGTTAACTGTGATTGAAACAAGTATGATATGACCACAATGAAAACTGAAAGGTTAAAAAGCTTACCTTGGCTCTTCTTAGAATGGAATCTCTGGAAGGATCATATGGACTATCCTTGGAAGGGATCTCCAGAACTGCTGGAATTGGCAACTGATGGCTTTCTATGAGATGTCGGATCAACTCAGCTACATTCTGGTTGATCAGGATGATGGCTATATCACTTCTGTTCAGAAATTTCTTGAAGCAGTCTTCTATTTCATTGATACTGGTGTCTGTAGTAAATCAAGATTAAACGTAGTGAGCGTTCTAATGCAGCATGAGTCCTCGGACACTCTTACCACCATGGTTTGGCCCAAACCCATTGTTATCAATGGTCATTGTGGACCTGTATACAGGAAATCGGGGGTAAACAGGCTGAAGGGGCACGTTGTCAGCTTTACCTCTAAACAAACTGATTAACAGGACAAAACTCAGGGTTCTCCCTAGGATTTTTTTATAGAGTAGCGGCTAATTTGCATAATATTTGCATAATTAGTTTTTTCAAATATTTGCATAAAATTTGCATATAGTTTGTGTTCACCAAAAATTGACAAAACAGGGTACCTATGGATTAGAGCCCCTCGACTGACTTTTTTTTAAAATTTAGTACATCCTTACTAAGTTGCATAAGCTCCTACCCTTGTTTAACTCCCATCTGCTACCTCCATGCTCCAATAAAGAAAGGGTAGCAGAGTAAAATATACCGTAACAGTTGGTAAAACTGCTCAGATCAAAGAAACTATTAAAAGATGTAAAAGAATGAGGCATAGAAGTTGCCGTGACTGCATCGCCAGGAAAATACTACGTTTTTTCAGTACGTTTATCAGGGTTCTCCGATCCTGCACCCCCGGTACCAATATAGAAGAGTCCCACTCTGATGTCACATCCGCCATTGTTTACAGTATTTTCACTTACGCACGCGATGTGGGTTTTCATTCTCTTCATATGCATTTTCATTTGTTTAAAGCAATTAACACTCCATTTGTTATGAGTTTTTACCACTGACTATAACAATTTTCATTGCTATGTTGCTGATTTCACAAGATACTGACCGTTTGATCTTGGAAAGTTGAGTTGCTTGTACGTGCAGCCTACCCATGCCGGTGCGGTGACAGACAGTTCACTATGCTAGGCTATGCTGTTGATCGGCAGCATACATGTACATGATCAGATGATGTCTTCGTTCCAGTTTACTTTTTATTTCAAGATGTGAGACAAACAGAAATTTCACCAAATCGCCACTTCTGTAGCTAGGGATTGTGTAATCAGTTTGATTTTGATTTGAAAATATTTCGTCAATTAAGAGCGGAAATCGTCGCTGACTTTTGCTGTCAATTTTTTCTGTCCTTTAGCTTTACAATTTCTTTGGATGGGTCGGTGCCGGTACCGTCAAGGGTGGGACGTGTGAACTTGTTCTGTTGTTAACACTATTCATACAAATTGAAAGGAGTAATAACTAGTGACATTGTAAAACAAAGAAGCTACAAATAATCTGTCTTCCTTTTGTGTGATCGTACGGACGTCGACCAGTAGGTGCCATTGTGAACATTTTGCCGCTGAACCTCATAGCGTTGCGGGTAACAATGATAGCGTCGCGGTGAGATCTAAAGCGTCGCGGGCTTGAACGATAGCGTCGCGGGCCGCGACGCTGTTTTGGGCTGGGGAGAACCCTGTATAAACTGTTTAATTTTTTGTAAAATCATATCTTGCTATTAACACTGGATTATTCAAATGGTTGCACTTCTTAGATACCTCACATGCTATATTGGAAATATACGTCTTTACCGGTTTTTTTTTTCTAAGGTTCTAATACATTGGAAAATGATTTGGCAACCATGGTAAGATTTCTGCTGTTCCTAAAGCTGATTGCATTGATATACCAAGGGGAACCCCGGTAACATTTACTGGGGTACAGGCCTTAACAAAAACACAGTTTAAACACAAAAAGTTTTGAGGAAATTACTTACCTTTTTCTACCACCATAAAGTTAGGTTGTCTACTCTTGTTGAGCTCACCTACACCTCCTAACAGAAACCCGGTACATGTGTCCTGAAACAACAAACATACCATCAGCTAAATTGAATTTCAAGTATCAGCAAATATTCAGTAATTTTTTTTTCTTTAGAAACAACACCTGATTTTTATTGTTGATGGTTGAAAGTTTTGATCCAAGAAAGTTTGAGAAAAAGTTTGTGTATCTTTTTGAGGTGCACACCATCTAAAATTTAAAATAAACATGTGGGTTCCACACCAACTCTTTCCTTGCTCGCTTCCTGAACAACATAATTATTGGAAAGGCTGTAAATTGTGGGCAGTATTGGACTTTGTTTTTTACCCAGTGTGGAAAGGATAGCGAGAAACCATTTGTATTGCTATGAGGTATGTGATCAGCCAAAACTCATACGACTTTGAATCTGTTGTGAACATTTCACCTCTGCCCTACTTCAGGGTGTGTGTCGTGAGGGTTACTGAGTGCATAATATTATTAATAAATTCTTGGCATGAATAAATCACAGCTCTTACAAACAGCACTGCCACACTCCTGACAACCACAGACTGTGATACATACAGAAAAAATAAAATTTTCAGTCCGGTAGAGAGCTATATCTTTCGCAGGACGAATTGGTGATTGTTTACCGTCAAAAGTAAACAGAATACTCTTCAAATGCTATTTATAACGCAGCTACAATATCTACTGGGTGATGCCAGTATCCGATACGGCCTAACCTTTCCCTCCACTACACTCATTTACATATCGAATTAAAACCATAAACGATTAAATAAAAAGCGTTGCGATTTTGGTTGAAAATTTGAAATTTTGAAGTAAAAATGAATATGATCAACTGTATAACTTAATCAGAAAGGAACAAACGTGAAAACAATGTTACCGTAATGTTTATGCGCTTTACTGTAAAACATTTCAAAGACTGGTTATTAATAAAATACCGGTCATATTTTATCGCTTAGAGAGAAAAAAAATATTTTAAAATGACACTTTAACAGTGGATGGCCGGCTAAGAATGAGCAAAACGTCAGTTTTAAAGGTGGTAAAAAGTAACAGGACAAAGATAGTCCCATTTTCTTGAAATGTCAACGTTTTTCTGGTGCAGACGATGATTTGCTGGCCGAGGTCGAAAAATTCGTCATGTACAAACGTGAGATCCTCGTGACTATGTGTGAACAGGAAGACGGCCATCATAACCGGGAGAATTGACGCCAGAAATATTGGCCCTGTCTTTCGGGACTCTTAAGAATTTGTTTGCACATGTTACCGATAAAAATCCTGGGAAAAATTCAAGTAATCACACAAACCTCGTCGCCGATAACAGCGATCAGCCGACCTCTTGCTCCAGCCATTTTGGATGATTGAGTGAACGTATTACGAACAAACAACGCTGCTGATTTCCGGTTTTCGTTATAAATGGAAATATGAGGTAGGTGTATGTACGAGCAATGCAGTTCCTTTAAAATTACAACTTTCGTTTTGTTTTGTGCTTCGACAACGTTATAGGGCCGTTCACAGTTTACGTCACTGTTCTCTCATTAATATGCAAAAATAAATATTTGTCCGCATTTTTAGATTACGCTTTTGAAAATTACGCATGCAAGAACGACGAAAATACATCTCAGTTGGCGACTGCTAGTGTAACAGTGAATACTAAAAAACATATTCACGACTCAGAGTACAAGCTGCAAAAACAGCCACGCATGCAACATTGATAAAATTTGTCCGCATTTCAAGCTGTGTGTCCGATGTCGCGCGCGTACAGCTATATTTAGTAACAAACCTGTAACCGTGAACAGCGCTATTTCAGGTAAATTTTGCATATAAACTTTAATACTGCAGGAAGCAATCAGTCCAGGTGTGCCATTATACGTTTTTAGGGTCCCCTTTTTTCCAGCCGGCGTCCACACACCTCCGCATCCAACAATACACAGTTGACAGACTGTAAGGGTGAACTACAAGTGGCCTTACTTATCTTCTATTTTGTAATCCGAGTGTTGCTAATTCCAGTGTTTCGTTGAATTTCTGTGTTCTAATATCTAACACGACGAAAGAATCGGTCGTATCATGGATAAACTGAAAGGAGTTTCAAACCTAGAATTAATTATGTCTGGGAGACTAATGACCAAATAAATGATTTGAAATCCCTCGGCAGTATGGTACATTGTTATTTAATTTTCTGTCGTTGAGTGTCCCAATAAAGTAAAAACTTCATAATTTTACTTTCGTCACCGACTGTTGATTTGCCTTGCAATGTTGTCGTGGTAATTCCATTGCACATTTTCACAACTGCAAAAAGACTAATCACGCACAAAGGGTAGTAGAGGGTTTCTTTTATGATTACTATAATTGTTACAATACATATCGGTGTCTGTACCATCTTATATCTATCTATCATCTACGACACTATTCCAACAAAAAATCACAAGGATAAGTTATGCCACTATCACTTTCCTCATACTCAAAATTACATTTCTGATTTCAGGTTGTTCCTTCAAGTTTGAAACTTCGCGCCTAATCACGACCAAAGTATGCCTTTAATTGAAGGAATAGGTGATGAGGTTACCATAGCAGCCGTTGCCATGACACTGGTTGTCACGGTACTAGTTGCATGGTGGTCTACATTCGTTGGTGATCGGCCGCTGCATGTGCATATAATCAGGCGGAGTAATCGCATCTCACCACGGCAGCGGCGGCGATACGAACAGTTGCAGCGGCAGAGAGGATCGGAGACCAGTGACAGCGTATCAGAAGCAGCAAACAGTGGCGCCAGTGAAGATGTGAACGCAGACAGTGCCAATGTTAATGAAAGCAGTGTAGCAGAGAGTGCAGAGGAAGGTAGTGAAAACATCCAGCAGGATGTATCTGGACAACAAGGCAACACTGATACACCGAATACCAACTCACAGAAAATGACTTCGGTGCCGCAAAACATGGCTGGTGAGTCTGGTGATGGAGATGTGGAAATTATCGGCGCAGTAGCCGATACTGAATGTGTTACAAGGACTCATGGTGAGTTTGGTGAAACTGAACTGAGGAACAGACGGACTGGGGAGCAGATTTTCAGCAGTGCTGATCAAAATAGAACTTTGAGTCAAAGTACAGAAGATAATGTGCAATCGCTATCGCAAAACCTCAGAGACAATAGCAGTGCAATTAAAGAACGTGAACAGACAGTGGAAAGTTCTGTTACAGAAAGTACAACTCAGGCTAGTCCACCGGAACATGAGCGTCCTGATGAAGGAAATGATGTTCCAAGTCCTGATGACGAGACACAAAGAACTGATCCCAGCGAAGCTGATAATGCCGGTATGCAGGATGAAGTACCTGCCAATCATATACGAATCAGACTCAAATTCTTGAATGAAAGTGAACGTATGGTATTTGCAAGACCTCAAGATACACTTGGACAGTTCAGAAGGTAAAAATGAAATTTGAGATTTATTAACTCTTTGAGCACCAAAGTCAATTTTTGTCACCTTTATAAAATATACTCGTAGCAATTTTTTTTCAGATTTTTGCCAAAATTTTAATAAAAAACTGTTGCAAATAAAATATGATGTCTATTTGGTCCAAAGTTATCCAAAAATTTACAGAAAAATTTGCAAAAACTGGTAAAATGTTGTACTAAAATTTTGGCGGGAGAAAATTATGGCACTCCAAGGGTTATCATTATGAGTGATACTCTAATCTCAATTTTCAAAAATATTTCTAACAATCCAACACTTTGATAAACAATGGTACACATCAAGATATGCCACTTTGTTGCTGTCAAGATTAAATGATTTTGAAAAAGTCAAGACGTATGTGTACTTACTTCAGTCCCGCTTAAGTCCCAAGTTAACCCTATGAGTGCCAAAGTCAAGTTTTGTCGCCTATATAAAGTATACCCCAGTATATTTTTTTCAGATTTTTGCCACAATTTTAATGAAAAACTAGCCTATGAAATGTGCTGTCTAGTATTAGATCCAAAATTATCAAAACAATTACAGGAAGATTCATTAACCCTTTTCCTGCCGAGCGCCCTTGTCCGTTATCCTCCCAAGTCAGTAGAAAACCGCCCCATAATATGTGCCTGCAAAAGATTGGCTCTCCTGCATGTTATCCTGCCAGGCATTTTGGCAGAAATCGCCCATTTTCAGGGTAGTTTTAGCCGTACTTATACGTGTTAGACTTCGATAATTTCTACATGCCCGTAGACAGGGGAAGGAGCTCAAGGGTTGCTGCAGAAAAAAATTGAGGTCACCGGCTTTGTTTGCCCCTGGGAGTGCGTCATTTTATTGCCGTTTCATGTTTATTTTTTCGGAAATAAACTCCTTCAGTATTATGCACGTCCGCTAGGCACAAACATCACCTCACTCGTCTGTTAGTCAGAGACCCTGAGGGTCGTGCTAGGGGTGCAGAAGCACCGTCAAACTTGTCCTGTTTCCCCAGGGTAGGGTCAATTGAATACGTACCTTAACCCTTTTCCTGCCAAGCGCCCTTGTCCGTTATTTTGCCAAGTCAGTAGAAAAACGCCCCATAATATGTGCCTGCAAAAGATTGGCTCTCCTGCATGTTATCCTGCCAGGCATTTTGGCAGAAATCGCCCATTTTCAGGGTTGTTTTAGCCGTACTTATACGTGTTAGACTTCGATAATTTCTACATGCCCGTAGACAGGGGAAGGAGCTCAAGGGTTACTGCAGAAAAAAATTGAGGTCACCGGCTTTGTTTGCCCCTGGGAGTGCGTCATTTTATTGCCGTTTCATGTTTATTTTTTCGGAAATAAACTCCTTCAGTATTACGCACGTCCGCTAGGCACAAACATCACCTCACTCGTCTGTTAGTCAGAGACCTGAGGGTCGTGCTAGGGGTGCAGCAGCACCGGCAAACCTGTCCTGTTTCCCCAGGGTAGGGTCAATTGAATACGTACCTTAAACGACTTGGCAGTGTAGCACAAAAACTACGTTTTTGCCGTTGTATTAACGACATGGCTGAGCCATTGAAGCACAGCGCAACGTAGTTTAGCCAGCTCAGTTGGGAGTTGGTTTACGAGTGTTACCGTTCATTACTGACTTAATCGAGTGGTCCTCAGTCAGGTACGGGTTTGTACCGACATGGCTTGGGCTGCAGCTAACCAGTGATAACCAGTCACTACACCCAAGTCGTCAGTCTCACTTTTGCGATGCATGGGTACAACGCAATATGCTTCCATTGTTCTAGCCATCGACGTGTCCACATGCCTGGCAGCCATATTGTACTGCTAGCTGGTTTGCATAACAAAAGCAGTCCCTGCTAAATGCAGGCGGTATCCCCGTATTGACCTTATGTCACCTTTTGAATTCTCTGTACGCAAACAGCGTACGTAGTTACCAATGCGTCTGCAAGAGGATACCTTTGCCTGCAAACCAGAGCCAATACTTCGGACGATGGAATAAATAAAAAATCCAAAGCTACGTCCATTGAATGGCACGGCCAAGGCTGTGAAGGACGTTGCCTGGCTTGAACTTGCAGAGCTGAAGCCCAGCTTAGTACGTCGGACACCAGTTTGTAATGGTATTTCCGAGTCGTTCATATCCGTTTCATCGGAGGAACAAGTCGAGCCGTCCCATCAAAAATACGTTCTCATTTTCAGTCACGCACAACTGAATAAGTGACTTTCGTCTCGCACCATCGGCATATCTGCCAAGTCGTTTGCAAGAGGTAGCCTTCTAGATTAGCATTGCCGAGTTGGTCAAGTTCGGCAGCAATCTCTATAGTGCCAGGCAGCCAAGTACGTCCAACTCCGCCAGAAAACGTCACCATGCTATCCTGCCAAGTCCGCTAAAAAGCGGTTAAAAAAAACCAGCCCCCCTCGGGTGTGGGGGACTGGCGGACAGGTTTCTGCACCTTTCCCTGTCTATCGACTCCCTGCGAACCCATTTCGAGGGGAAAAGGCGTTCCTTGTCAGAAAACCTCTCCTCGGATGACCCCTAAACGCACAGGGGATAGCAAAACGTAGTGCCGTCGACTTGGCAGGAAAGGGGGTATCCAAAAAGGGCCCGATTTCCACCGGGTTGGGAGAATAACGGTCACCAGTGCTTAGATTCTGGTTACACCGAATTTCAAGCGGATTTTCACCGACTTGGCAGGAAAAGGGTTAAACGACTTGGCAGTGTAGCACAAAAACTACATTTTTGCCGTTGTATTAACGACATGGCTGAGCCATTGAAGCACAGCTCAACGTAGTTTAGCCAGCTCAGTTGGGAGTTGGCTTACGAGTGTTACCGTTCATTACTGACTTAATCGAGTGGTCCTCAGTCAGGTACGGGTTTGTACCGACATGGCTTGGGCTGCAGCTAACCAGTGATAACCAGTCACTACACCCAAGTCTTCAGTTCACTTTTGCGATGCACGGGTGCAAGGCAATATGCTTCCATTGTTCTAGCCATCGACGTGTCCACATGCCTGGCAGCCATATTTTACTGCTAGCTGGTTTGCATAACAAAAGCAGTCCCTGCTAAATGCAGGCGGTATCCCCGTAGCATATTGACCTTATGTCACCTTTTGAATTCTCTGTACGCAAACAGCGTACGTAGTTACCAATGCGTCGGCAAGAGGATACCTTTGCCTGCAAACCAGAGCCAATACTTCGGACGATGGAATAAATAAAAAATCCAAAGCTACGTCCATTGAATGGCACGGCCAAGGCGGTGAAGGACGTTGCCTGGCTTGAACTTGCAGAGCTGAAGCCCAGCTTAGTACGTCAGACACCAGTTTGTAATGGTATTTCCGAGTCGTTCATATCCGTTTCATCGGAGGAACAAGTCGAGCCGTCCCATCAAAAATACGTTCTCATTTTCAGTCACGCACAACTGAATAAGTGACTTTCATCTCGCACCATCGGCATATCTGCCAAGTCGTTTGCAAGAGGTAGCCTTCTAGATTAGCATTGCCGAGTTGGTCAAGTTCGGCAGCAATCTCTATAGTGCCAGGCAGCCAAGTACGTCCAACTCCGCCAGAAAACGTCACCATGCTATCCTGCCAAGTCCGCTAAAAAGCGGTTAAAAAAAAACAGCCCCCCTCGGGTGTGGGGGACTGGCGGACAGGTTTCTGCACCTTTCCCTGTCTATCGACTCCCTGCGAACCCATTTCGAGGGGAAAAGGCGTTCCTTGTCAGAAAACCTCTCCTCGGATGACCCCTAAACGCACAGGGGATAGCAAAACGTAGTGCCGTCGACTTGGCAGGAAAGGGGGTATCCAAAAAGGGCCCGATTTCCACCGGGTTGGGAGAATAACGGTCACCAGTGCTTAGATTCTGGCTACACCGAATTTCAAGCGGATTTTCACCGACTTGGCAGGAAAAGGGTAAACGACTTGGCAGTGTAGCACAAAAACTACGTTTTTGCCGTTGTATTAACGACATGGCTGAGCCATTGAAGCACGCTCAACGTAGTTTAGCCAGCTCAGTTGGGAGTTGGCTTACGAGTGTTACCGTTCATTACTGACTTAATCGAGTGGTCCTCAGTCAGGTACGGGTTTGTACCGACATGGCTTGGGCTGCAGCTAACCAGTGATAACCAGTCACTACACCCAAGTCTTCAGTTCACTTTTGCGATGCACGGGTGCAAGGCAATATGCTTCCATTGTTCTAGCCATCGACGTGTCCACATGCCTGGCAGCCATATTGTACTGCTAGCTGGTTTGCATAACAAAAGCAGTCCCTGCTAACTGCAGGTGGTATCCCCGTAGCATATTGACCTTATGTCACCTTTTGAATTCTCTGTACGCAAACAGCGTACGTAGTTACTAATGCGTCGGCAAGAGGATACCTTTGCCTGCAAACCAGAGCCAATACTTCGGACGATGGAATAAATAAAAAATCCAAAGCTACGTCAATTGAATGGCACGGCCAAGGCGGTGAAGGACGTTGCCTGGCTTGAACTTGCAGAGCTGAAGCCCAGCTTAGTACGTCGGACACCAGTTTGTAATGGTATTTCCGAGTCGTTCATATCCGTTTCATCGGAGGAACAAGTCGAGCCTCCCGTCAAAAATACGTTCTCATTTTCAGTCACGCACAACTGAATAAGTGACTTTCGTCTCGCACCATCGGCATATCTGCCAAGTCGTTTGCAAGAGGTAGCCTTCTAGATTAGCATTGCCGAGTTGGTCAAGTTCGGCAGCAATCTCTATAGTGCCAGGCAGCCAAGTACGTCCAACTCCGCCAGAAAACGTCACCATGCTATCCTGCCAAGTCCGCTAAAAAGCGGTTAAAAAAAAACAGCCCCCCTCGGGTGTGGGGGACTGGCGGACAGGTTTCTGCACCTTTCCCTGTCTATCGACTCCCTGCGAACCCATTTCGAGGGGAAAAGGCGTTCCTTGTCAGAAAACCTCTCCTCGGATGACCCCTAAACGCACAGGGGATAGCAAAACGTAGTGCCGTCGACTTGGCAGGAAAGGGGGTACCCAAAAAGGGCCCGATTTCCACCGGGTTGGGAGAATAACGGTCACCAGTGCTTAGATTCTGGCTACACCGAATTTCAAGCGGATTTTCACCGACTTGGCAGGAAAAGGGTTAAAATTGGTAAAATGTTGCACTAAAATTTTAAGGGGAAAATTACAGTACTCAAATGGTTACTGAAATAACTTAAAGGAAACAAACGTTCAGCCTTAAATCATGATAAACCTCATTTCACAACATTTTAAAAAAAATTTTTGACCAAACATTAATTGACTGCTAGTAATCTTGCTGGGGATGGGTTTTCTGGTCATGACAAAAAATTTATTGATTCACAAATCTATCATCAGTATGCTCAGCGGGTCATCAATAGCAATACCCATGGTTATTTATTGTTTTTAATAATGTGGATCAGTAACACATATGATTTGTGTTCAGTTGCTGCCACATAAATGGTCTATGATTTACAACATCTTTCATTGTACAACTTGACATGGCAATTGATACACAGACCAAACCCATTGAAGTTGACAGACAGATTTGGTAAAATTTTCAACGCTTGTAAATGAAACATTGACCTTAGCAAAGAGTTGAATACCTACATGCAGATTAATGTCTGAAGTGACCAGATATGATGCATCATGATGATTTCATAAGTGTGCAAATAACAAAGAGGTGAAATTTAACACCAAATTTTATATGAGTTATGAGATGATTGAGTAACTCTTTGACTGCCAAAGTCAATTTTTTGCCGCCTTTATACGGTAAAATATGGAGCAGATAATTTCTTTCAGATCCCGACAATTTGTTTTCAGATTTTTTCCCAAATTTTTTATACAAAACTGTAGCTAATGAAAAGTTGTTTCCATTTGGTCCAAAATTATCAATGCAATTACAGAAAAATTCATAGAAAGTTGTAAAATGTTGCACTAAAATTTAGGTGGGAAATATTACAGCACTCATAAGGTCAAAGGCATTTGAATATTGACCTCTCTACTTTGCATTTTTCACAGGGAGAAGTTTGCTCAGGAAATCTTAGCTGGCAGGACAGTGAGGTTTATATTCAATGGTCATCTGTTGCGCGAGGACAACCAAAGACTGCTTGATTTTAACATCAGTGATAACAGTGTCTTGCACTGTCACATATCACACGGCACATCAGCTCCAGCCGAACCAGCAGAGCTTCAAAATGTGGACATTGATCTGGGCAGGTTTATGGTGCCCCTGTTTGGCTTCATACTCCTCTCAGTGTGGTACCTACGATGGCAGTATAGGTACATGTTTAACGCGACGTCAACGATAGCACTGATTGCCGTGAGTCTGTTGTTCGTGCTGGCCGTGCTTGCTGCATGGAGATCATAGCATACCGACGCTGCAATGGCACTTATCTTTAATAGTATAGGATAATTTCAAGCAGACACCAAGACTGGTTGCACCCTGATATTGTGTGATCTTATATCGACTGCCTGACCAGTTGTCAGGTTGAACTTCAAACAGCTGTATCTGGGACAGAGTTCAGTTGTTTACAGGGTTGGTGTAGACCGGCTGAATAGGTGAAGGCCCTTTGTTTTTTCATTGTTTTTTTTTGCATGGAGACTTTAAAATTTGCTACTTGGTCAAGGGTCGTATTTGCTACTTGGTCAAGGGTCTCTCATAGCAGGGTCATAGGTCAAACACCGCAGATAGGAACATGGCCTATCATTATTTCAGTTAATATTTGTTTTGCTTAAACCATTTTCAAGTCGCTCACTGATAGCTGGGATTAGATATAGAAATTTAGGATTTACCTCATATTTGCTTAGTGATAATGTGTTTAAAAAATGAGGTAAATATTATATTAAATATATTTCATTTTAAAGTTTATGCAAAAATGTGTGAATTTCAGGATCATGTGTGCAAAAATCATTCATATTTGATGTCCACTTTAAGGGGAGAACCATTTGATTTTGGGCGGAGGGAATGGAGGATTTTGGGGGGAAAAATGTGTTAGCAAAAATTGATCCAGTGAATGTCCAGTAATGACACAAAATAGAAAAAACTTGCTGCCACAGTGGAGGGGGAAAAAATTGCTGCCATACCCATTTCTTCGAGCCTCCCCCCCCCAAATCAAATGGTTCTCCCTTAAAGAGTTTAACATAGCCTTGATTTTCTGAATGATTGTCACATGAATGTCACATGATTGTAAACTAAAGTTATCAACCAACCAATTTCTTTACATGAATGCAGAGACGTGTGCTACTTGATTCAATTGTGATTTAACCCTTTCACCACCATGGTTTGACCCAAACCCATCATTATCAATAGTGAGTTTGGACCTGTACACAGGGAATCAGGGGTGAAAAGGTTAAAATTAGAACCACTGCCTTTAATTTAATATCAGTAATAAATTATGCAAATGATCCTTTTGTTTCTGCAAAGATATCAACTAATCTCACAGATTGTAAACATTCAAATTATAGACAAAAATTAGGATAAAAAACTTGAAGAAGCCATGGTATCAGTATCTATTATTTATTTTCCTCTTAATAATGTGAACTAAAATAGACCTTTTCCTCATTCAACCGGAAGTTAGATTAGCATATCATTTGCATGGCGAGTCGACCTACCGGTAGTTCAGCTGCGGAAGTCGCCTTGCCAACGTCCTCGCTATGGCGATCGTAGCTGTGGTGTTTTTCGGGCAGGATTTCTGCCTTTTACAGGCGGGTTTTGACCTTTACGTTTTAGCTCCGCGTGAAAGTCAAAACTAGCCCTTA
Organism: Ptychodera flava; assembly: GCF_041260155.1. Taxonomy (NCBI): domain Eukaryota; kingdom Metazoa; phylum Hemichordata; class Enteropneusta; family Ptychoderidae; genus Ptychodera; species Ptychodera flava. Next base: position 168,163 of record NW_027248291.1, read on the forward strand.
AAAGGCAGAAATCACGCCTGAAAACACCACAGCTATGGGCCCACAGCTATGGCGATCAATGAGAATACATCCCGAACGTACTTGCTTTGGAAACAGACAGTGAAGCAAGTGAAAGCTTCCGTAAATTTGGAGAGTAGCAAATTCAATCAGCATCAAACGATATACAGAAGTGAACATCAAAGTGATATCGAACTGCCACACGATCAACCACTTCGGCTTTGTCAGAAATTAGAAACATTTTGGCAAGCTAATACCACAGGAAAATTACAAAATTAGTGTGAGGATTTTCACACAGAGGCTTTTTTTATGAAATGGCAAAAATAGCCCGAAAATACAGGAGCAGACTTTGCATACTCGAACTCTACGTAGAGAGTCGGCGAACGTTCCAGAGGGTTGACTTTGACTGCAGCGGAACTAGGTCAAACCGGCGACATGCATATAATTACGCATGCGCACGGAAACTTCCGGTGACATTGAGGAAAGGGTCTGTTAGGGATGAAATGATTATTTTTTTCTGCATGTGTGTTGTATACAAAAGTAAAGATTTGTGGACATTGAAAATGTCTCACTTTAATAACAGGTGACCTAGGGAGTCATCGGGGCTCGGGATAAGGATAGAGTGGTAGCCAGAGGCCCCTTAGGAAGCTGTTTTATTTCACATAGAAATGTTTTTGTCCACTTACCTGAGACAGGTCGCGTGATTTAGACATGAAATTAGAGAGAGTACTTTGTGTTGTTTTTTTTGCATCCACTTTTTGCAAATATGTGTGCTAACACTGTTTAGTAATACTGGTTGTACTAGGTCACCAATCAGGATTTTGAAAGCAACTTTTGAGAGTCATACCGGTATAATGCGAAGGATTGTCTAATGGTATATCAAGATGTATTCTACATACAGCTCACCCTCAAAGCTAACACTAACTCAGCCTAAGAAAATTTTACATATGATATGTACTGGTAAAGTGCTGAGACAAAAAAATTTTGAAAGTTCTTAAATTGACTCAATAGAGTGAACAATGTAATAGTTAAGAGCGTACAGAGTCTCTTTACCAGCCTCCTATTGACTGGGCAATGTAGTGGTTATCTGGCTGTCTGACACAGCCTCCTATTGTCACTGGGCAATATAGTGGTTATCTGGCTGTCTGACATAGCCTCCTATTGACTGGTCAATATAGTGGTTATCTGGCTGTCTGACACAGCCTCCTATTGTCACTGGGCAATATAGTGGTTATCTGGCTGTCTGACACAGCCTCCTATTGACTGGGCAATATAGTGGTTATCTGGCTGTCTGACACAGCCTCCTATTGACTGGGCAATATAGTGCTTATCTGGCTGTCTGACACAGCCTCCTATTGACTGGGCAATATGGCAGTTGTCTGGTTCTCTCACAACCTCCTATTGACTGTGTGATATGGTGGTTGTCTGGCTATGAGAGCTGATTTTCGTCAGCATATGTCTTATTAGCCATGTTCAGGAGGACAGTGCAGGGCACAGTGTGAGGGATGGGTAAGACTTTATGGCCAAGAAGGGACCAGTAAAGACTCTAGAGGGCACACCGTATTCCAAAAGATAACCTGATCAGTATTGTTCGAAGCATTAAATTCTTGATCAAGTTATTTTATAGACTAGAAACATGCTGTGGAGCATGCAAACCCACAACTGTTGTTTATTGAACAATGGAACACCATGACTGGAACAACTTACATTTCAAGCAGCCTTTTCATTAGGAATTGATTAGTTTATAGAAAAACTGAGTGTTTCATTGTATTTGTTAATTGTTTATTTTTTATCACCAATTGCTTTGTCATGTCTGCATGACACATGACAAATTCCAGACACAGTATAAACGATCTGGTAAATATTAATGCAATGTGCTTAAGTTGTAAAACTCGCACAGTGTGTGTAATATATCATTGCTTAATTCAAAATTTGTGTCTGTGGAAAAACATTTTAAATTCTATGAAATGGTTATTTTTAAAATTATCATTTTTTTTTCCTGTTATAATATATTTATGCCATGATTTCAGTCAATTGAACCAAACAGCTTACTATGCACTTTTAACTTATGCATTACACATGGTCATTGTGAAACGGTGAACGCAACAATTTCTTATGCCTAGCAAATCAATATTATTGTCAGACTGATATCTTAGAGACCACTGTGCCATATCAGAAGTTGCTAACATATCCAGCATTATTGTGACTAACTTGTGTGTAAGCAGTTTTATGGAGTGGTTCAGGAGTGAGCCCTCTCAGTTCAGTTCAATAAAAATGTATTGGATAGCAACTCTAGAGTTCACCAGAAATGCGTTATCGCTCAGATTGCATCCAGTAAATCCATTTCAATAACTTCTTAATGGAATGGAAAATCATGTAGCTTGTGTCTGTGGATTGCGGTACAAACTGATGTGTGCCAAAGTGTATGGCGCAACAATCTATGAAATCTAGTCTGAATATTTGCAGTCTCCGTGATGCTTATACAAAACTACGTTTAGCCCGTACTTGTTGTAAGTAGACGTCGCTGTACTCTACATCTGATTTTAATCAGATTGAATGCTACTAAACTTGGGGTCCTGCCTGTCACAGTCACCTCACTGTTGTAGGCATGGCCCTAGTTTACATCAGTTCAGAACAGCAGGGACACCCCCCCCCCCCCGAATATACAGAATTACATTCACAGCTGACCCCTTAGGATGTAATCCCAGGTTGTTATATCAAAGATGGTGTGATCTACACGATAAGGGACTGGTCAGTTTCTTCAGCCTGGGGGGGGGGGGGGGGGGGGCGGTGGATTATTTTTTGCCGACGTCAAAAAGTGGCTGACCCCCCCTATTCCAAATTTTGAAAACAGGGTGACCCCCCCTATTCCAAATTTCTAAAACAGGGTGACCCCCCCCCCCCCCCCCCCCGGGCGCGACAAAGGCAAAACAAAAGATGGACATAAATTATATATATATATATATATATATATATATATATATATATATATATATTATATATATATATATATATATATATATATATATATATATATATATATATATTATATTTTACATTTTACATATATTTATATTTTAAATAGTCATTCTATATTTTAGTGAAATTGTTGACATGTCAGTTGTAAGATAGGAATTTCAAAGTGTCAATCTTAAAGTTTAAATACAGTACATTTTGAATGAGCTGTATTTTGAATGAGCTGTGAATGTATTTCACACTTTCTCTGCTTAACCAGATGTCCTGAACTGTTGTACAGAAATGGATGTCAATCATTAATATCAAAGAGGAAAAGCAGTGAATCAAAAACTTTGATGGGTGTTAAGACTTGCCAACCATCCAATTAAATCTACTGAGGAGCCATAGAGAGCTTTTTTAGCCAAATCTGATGTGTACAGTGTCTGAGAGGACCTTTTCTTGTGTAACATTGAAACCATAAAAGCACAGCTAATAATGACAAAAACTGCCTTTTTTAACTGTTATTTTGTTCATAAAAAAGCATCTTTCTACAGAAAACCTATGAAACAAAGGAAAATAATTGCATCAATGAGAAGGAAAGATATCTTGTCATTTTTCTATCTCTAAAATAAGTCACTGTATCAAATATATATTGTGAAATATTTGTGCATGTTGCTTTCTCATACTGAATTCTCACAGAGAGAACAGAAAAGTATCAGGAATTTGTCATCCTTTTCATATGAAATGCAGATTTCATAATGGTACACTTTCACTTAGCAAACATCAAGATATCTCTGATTTATTAAAGTATGGCGCCCGAAGGGCGCGCCAAAAAATATGAAACATCCTGATATCTCTGATATATATGCCTTGTATATTAAAGTCATGCACCTGAAGGGCATGCTGAAAGATGTATGATATATTAAAGTAATGAGCTTGAAGAGCACGCTGAAAAATATTGAACATACAGATATCTCTTATGTATGTATGCTTGATATGTTAAAGTTGGGCGTGCTGAAAATATGACTGATTATTAAAGTTACGCGCCCGAAGGGCGCGCCGAAAAATACAACTGAATGATGAATTTTGTGGCTGACACTAGCATTTTAGGCAATGATGAGCCTGTGTCAAAATTCAAAAAACACACTGACCCCCCCTATTGGGCATTTCAAAAACATGGTGACCCCCCCTATCACCAAAGTCAAAAACAGGGTGACCCCCCCCATGAATCCACCGGCCCCCCCCCCCCCAGGCTGAAGAAACTGACCAGTCCCTAAGTGCTCTGATATCGAATGTAAAAGAGCCAAGTCAAAAAATAGAAATGGTCTTCCACATGAGAAAAGTAAAACATACACAGCTCAAACAGTTGACACTGAATTGACAATACCGGTACAGCCATAAAGAAGACTATATTATTTGTGGCTAGGATGGAGGGATGGGGAGCAGTGAGAAGAATTCATCCCGAAGTCTAAAAAAGTGTGTTGGTTTTTGATATTTTGGGTAACCCTCCTTTAATTCTTCTGACCCCACCAACCATAAATAATGACAGCTTGTCCGATTGGTTGGATTATTACGCTCTTACGCCAGTTAGTGACCTTGTATGTAGATTTTCTGTCGGCACGGTGATTGAACGGGATTAAAATTTACATTAAATATACTAATTAGTACTACATCGAGTTGATTGTCTTTTTGTATGTGTTGATGTGTTAAATGAAAATGCCGTCATTTCTTGCCTTTCCTGTCCCCGTCTGTACTTTTTTCCAAGGCTGTCCACAGTTGGTCTGTTTTTGTTGGTGTATACCTGCCTCATCTCTGATTGCACTGTGATCAGATTGGGTTATGAAAGTTAAAGGGACATAAGCTGTAACTAGTGGCAAGTTTTTCAGAATTCTGCTTCTGTATATCAACTACCGTGTCTGACCCTAATCCGTTTGTCATGCTGAAATTTGGAGTATTCTTTTTGTCAACACAGCTTGTATGTGTGTAGTGATCATTGTTTATTGTTTACAAATGAATTCTAGTCTGGACTTTAAAACAATTTTCAACAATAACAATGTAGATTATACTCATAGGTTGTGTTGATATGCTAAAATACTTGGCATTAAATTACAGTTTAGGGATTCAATGCAGAAAGTGTAGGGAAACCATAAAACTAAAGTTCTGAAAAAATAGCCAAAAGATGCAGCTTATGGAGCTTTAAGTATGGTTGGCAAGTGCCATGGAGATGAAGTCATAATATGGTACAGCTGGCACTTGCTTTGAATTTTCATGCCTAGGTCAGCAAAATTATAAAACCAAAGCAGCACTAGTGGCTGTCAACATACTTTGTTCTCGTATGTGTTCTGTGAGATTACTGTATCCCCAAGTTCATATCTTCTTCACATAGTTTGTGTACAGAATCAGCTAGTGCCAGACCTATGTTGATGGTTCAGTGCCAACAAATATCAACTTGATCCAGCAATACCACAATCCAAATCTGTATCAATGTTCTATCCTACTCCACTTCAGTTAGATACAAAGATCCAAGTGTTTGTGGACTTTCTGAGCTCAGCAGCCTCCAACTCTAACTGAGATCAGAGTCTACTCAGTGGAGTGCCTTTTTGACATGAATGGATCTTTAGGTCTGTTTTCCAGTAACATTCCTAAGACATTCCGGAATGTCAAATCAGATTAGATGACACAAGTCAACAAGTCCATTTAGGTAATCCATAGAACCTGGAGAAAAATGAGGGTCTATGGGTAATCTAAACCTCCGAACCCAACCCTTAGGCTTATGTAGGGGATTTGGATATTATTCTTGTGAAATTTGCCAAATAGCCACATATGCAACACCCCCTTGCGCAAGACAAGTAAATCCCATGTGAGGGACGCTAATTAGACTCTCCCACATCACAGTCCTCTGCAGTAGGCTAGTGAGATAGTTAAGGGACACAAAATGAGGTGATTACCCCTCCCCTCAGGCCCTCTTTCATTGTAAATCAGGCCTAAATTCCCAACATTTGTTCCATGTTGCCTGAGGTAGCATCGCCGTAGGAATTACATATATACAGACTGCTGCATAGCGCACTTAACACTCACCAAGTCTGTCATATTGTCACTAAAGTTTACATGACAATGTCATGGTGAGAGTGAGGAAGAAGGGAAATAAGGCAAAGTAGACAATTTCTCATGACGGACGCCACTTTTGAGCCAAACTCTTCAAGAAATCTGCACCTTCCTGTATCTTACGATCTGTCTGTGGCATTCAGTTTCCCTAAAGTCTGCCATGTCTGTAGAGATTCTTTGAGCAGTGTTTGGTCATATTGGTTTGGGAGAAAACTGCATCTTTAACCCTTTGAGTGCCAAAGTCAATTTTTGTTGCCATTATACAATATAACACCAACAATTTCTTTAAGATGTAGACAATTTTTTTCTGATTTTTCCAAAATTTTGGTCAAAAAGCGTAGCCCATGAAAATTCATGCCCATGAAGTACAAAATCATGGGAAAAAATTAATACAGAAAAATTCATAAAAGTTGGTAAAATGTTGCCGTGATATTTGGGGGGAAAAATTTTAGTGTTCAAAGGGTGAAAAAAGTTCAAGACATAAATGATGATATCGGCAGTCTGTTGGAAGCATGCCTGTGATAAAAGGAAACGTCTGCATAATTGAACCAGTACATGATATGTCCGCGAAGGGAATACTGCACAGATGGATCGATTTTGGGCTTAGCAAAACTTGACTAGATCTATAGACTAGCTGTAAGATGCATCACTCATGAGCGCCCTCATGTGACAGATCTTTCAGTCTACCAGAGCCACACAGCTGGCCAAAAGTGTCAAGATAGATATGAGACTATATTTATGAATCTGAACAAGATCTTCAACAAAACATTGTAAGTTAAATGTAGAGAGATGTTGGACATATCAAGGTTACCAAAGTGACTACGATTCTTATTGACAAAATAAGTTCAAAAGAAACACACCACTGAACTTATTTCATGGTCAGCATGGTCATGAAGTTGGAAATTTGATGTTTGGTGAAAACCACAGTAAATAACTCACACATTGAGACCTCATTACTATTCCAAAAAGCATGCAATTTTATTGTCAAATATCAACTAACATGGAACTGCACCACCGCCAGCACATTATGCATGTACTAAAGTAATTATAATGTGGCCCGTACATGTTATAAAATATATACAGAATTTAGTGTAAAGGTCTAACTAACACAAAAATTGGTTTCAGTGTGTTTGGAGTCAGATGTCCCACCCAGATGTGGATGATATCCACTCTGAATATGAATCTGATTTTCTGCTCATCAACTTGCATGACAAATGGTGAATATTCAGTCACAATATGAATCTGAACTGTTCACAATGAAAAAATATCAAGTGGTCACACACGTTTCATACAATTCAAAATGAATTCTGCATTGGACAGTCAATCTTACTTTCTATCCATCATTGGTTTTTCAGAAACTTTAACGATCAGTGTTCAAAGATTTGATTTGAAATTGTGTTTGTTTGCAAATCAGATACTGTCTCTTTAGCAACAATATTAGTTATAACCTTGTTAACATAGCTGGGTTGAATTTCTGTCTCCATTTCATTCACATCAAGTGACCTCAGCTCTCTGATAGTTCAGGGTCTTATCAGTCTCACATACAAATATATTATACCAGACAGAGGTTTACTAAGTCTTACGAGTGAAGGATATTTTTGTTATCCCGTGACAGGTTGCCAACACAGCAGTAGCTGTCTCTACAAGACCCTTACACATCAAACAAATTTTTCCAATTGCATTTGATACAAATATTGTGAGGTTTTCTAAATCCCCCATCTTACACAATACTGGTAAATAATGGTTCTATAAATGAATTCCACTTTGTATCTTAGATCTGAGATTTTATTTGTAAACCTTACCACTAATGGTTTTGTTCTAATGAGTTTACACTGAAAAAAGTACAACTGAAATTATGCTTTCTGTAATTGCTGAATCGGTCATATTCCTTCAAAAGCTGTGAGATGTGTTGATAATGTGATTAATTTTACACTTTTTGAATTGCATTCAAATTTTTCTATGATGTTTACAGCAACTTTGGTGGTAGGCCTTTGTTCATTTGGTGAAACTTTTGATCTCTGTGTCTGTGCATTATGAAGATTATAAATTGAACTGCTACGATTATGACCTACCGGTAGAAATGGTCGGTTTGAACTTTGACCCTTTGATCATCACGGCAACAAGTGTATATCCCCATGATGCAATGTCTCTGTAATGACATCACACTCAACTGATGGAAACTTGCTCTGATTAAAATGAATGTGTTGAAAGAAAATAATATTGGTCTTTACAGAGTTACTCTTAACCCTTTGAGTGCTGTAATTTTTTCCCTCCCAAATTTTAGAGTTACATTTTACCAATTTTTATTATTTTTTCTGTATTTTTTTCATAATTTTGGATTGAATGGACATCACTTTTCATTGGCTGCAGTTTTTGATCAAAATTTTTGGGAAAACTTTGAAAAAAATTCACTGGGTAATATTTTATACAGGCGACAAAAATTGACTTTGCCACTCAGAGGGTTAAACTGCTGTGTGCACTGAATGTAAATTTGGCTGGTCTGTCTCGTAACAATAAAATTTTCAAAGATACTAGAATTACAGACAAAGTGCAGTAACTTAAATGTTATGAGGAGCAACAGGCATAGATGATGTAAAGTATAATTGCAGCCTGGTGGCATTTCAAAACAAAATCACCGGTTTGGTTTGAGAGATCCGTAAAGATGAAAATGTCCGTAGACAATGTCACACTGACACAAACTACGATATGATGACCAACAATGCAACTTTTCAGTTGAAAAAAAATATTTTCTATGTTACATCAAAAGACGCCTTAAGCTGAGAGTTGAAACTAGATTTTTTTTCACTTGTATCCTTTTTGCATAAAAAAGTGATATTTGAGAATTAAGTGTCATGGTATAACTGTACAGCATTTTCAAGCAAAATGATCTCATATGGTAAGTATGTAGACGATACTAGTTAAGTATAGAAGACTTCTAAGCTGTCAGATTAGAAACCTACGCATCTACATATCTACAAAGTTTCTTCGCTAGGGTGGAAATTGCAACCTATCCTAGCCAAATTTGGCAAACATCCTGTTAAGCTGGCATAACTATATTGTGCTGTGTGGAAAATAGCTAGCAAAATATGTATGTTGTGGTTACAAACCATTAAATATCTTTAAATTTTATGACACTAACCATTTTTTAAGAAGGTGTATATTTGAGAAATATGGCATGATTTTATTTCATCACTTTTTGTCACTTTCAAGTTTGCTTCTAACTGTGATACAGAGATATCCAACTGTTTGTTCACTTTCAGAGAACTCTTGTCTGTCCCTACGCTATCTATCTAACCCTTCTAAATTGAGCCTTCTATTAACGTCAGAGGGCAAAACTACTACTAAAACAATTTCTAGCACATACCAAAGCAACGAAAGATATATCTGAGTGTTCTCCCAGCCGCAAAAAACAAAACACTAAAATGAGCAAGTTTACTTTAACTGAAATGTAGCAAAGCATGGATTCAAATTCTAAAATGTCTTTCCCATGCTGTTTGCATAATTAATAGCACTGGTCATTTATTTTGACAAAGCAGTTACAAAGAAAAGCACTGTTTCCGAAAGGATCTTGAAGGTAATGCGAGAAGAGGGCAAGATATTTCCCCTTAAAAGTAAAAACATTTTAATAGTTACTTATTCTAAAGCAATGAATAGCAGCCTAGATATGGTTTGGTTGTGTCTTCAAAGCATATGATGACTGCTACATACATGATAACAGAAAATAATGTAAACAATACTTGTTCATGAGCTATCATCAAAATCACTTATAGTTGTAACGGACACATGTACAATGGTCACATATGAAAAAAAAATTCCACATCTGATGAAATTTCTGTAGTTTTCTTACGCAGTCTCAGTTGATCAGAGGTTTTTACTGATGACATGCCTCTTACTGGCACTATCAAAGACAAAAGGACAACTGTTTGAACATAGTGTTTGTAAGAGCACCTGCACCTGAATCTGATTGGTTGTTTCCATAACATTTACGGAATTCAAATTTATGCAATTTTCTTTTGCACACGGCACTGTAACTGAAATCCATGATTTGAATGTTTGTGCATGAGAAGGGTAAATTGCTCTCCCTTGAATTGTATGGTGATTACGATATTTGATCATAGTGCCCGATCTTTATTCATCAGAACATTGGTAGAGTTTCTGCTAACATTAAGGATAGATTCTGTGCTTGTAATGATATGTTCAATTTAGACTGAAAGAAAATTTTCCAACACTACAAAAACTGTACAAATCTCAAATTTGATTATACCTCTGTCAAAAGATTCAGTCCTTTTTTTCCTAACATATAAAAGCAAAATTACAACAGATGTGTACAAGAGTTCCTTTTTCCAAAGTTGGAAGAACTTGAAGTCATTGATGAAATTTGTTCAAGCTAATTATTAAAATATTCCTATTTAATTGTTATCTTAACATATGCAAATATTGATCACAATGCTATGTCATCACATGATGGTATGCAAATGAATACCATAATGCTATGATGTCATCTTTTGATGGTATGCAAATGAATACACAGTTCTCCTCATTTGCATATCATGGCGTGGTTTGTACACATGCTAGTATAGATTTACAATTGATTTTCGAGATTAAGCGTAATCATTAGTTAATATGTAGTAAGTGTATTAATTTCAAAGGAAAGATACATAATATTTTGACACAAATATGAAAATCGCTGTCCATATTTCTACACTTTTTGATCTTTTGGAAGCTAGATTTTTTAACTTGCAAGAAAAAAATACCTAATTCATGTGAAGACATTTCAAAATTCGAGTAAAAACAAAGGAAGAGGCTCAAACGGGCTCCACATAGTTTGAGGGCAGCATACCAGTCTCTCCTGTTCTCTCATTGGTGCCTTGCATCCACCCATCGTCAATTTTTTCGCAGTTGATCAGAATATCGGTTTCCAAGAATGTGACTTCGTCATCGTCGGCGGCGGTGTAGTCGTACATGGCGCGGAAACACAAACCCTGTCAACATTGCAGAGTAAAGTTTGCATCAAATATTCTGTAACATATTCCCTCAAATACAAAAAAGAAACTTTTCTAAACAGGTGTTCAGAACTTTTCAAACTGTGTGAACTTTCATTAGTGGTGGCATAGCGAGTAGACTGAAAGATCCGCCCCTATTTACGCTACAGAGCGCCCTCAAGCGACTGCTCTTTCAGTCTACACAGTAAGAGGAACTGATGCATATTCAAATTCTAGACTGAAATTTTTTAGTTGCATACATCTGCTCAGTCATCTCCAACTACAACTACAGATGTTGAAGGGGTTGATGGTTTGTGCTCTAACAGGATTAATGTTTGAACCAACCATATTGCACCATAGTTCATTGACAGCATATTGGTGTAAACAGATCACCAAGACGGGCTTCGTTGGATGATAACACCCCTTGTTGTCATGCTCCTAGACATTATGATATTTGGAATAAGCCTAAAGCTCATTTTCCATGTTCAAAAAGCCTGTTGTATCTGTTCTCGAATCTACTCTATTTCTGTGAGCTCACCATGGTAACGTGCACTGTACCTTCAGTTATGCTTAGAACCAGAGGTGACTTTTTCTTTCGGTGTAATCGAAATTCATGGATGAGAAAAGTTTTCAAACTTTTGAAGTTTTCCAAAGTAAGTCTGTAGCCAGACACTTTGCTTGTTATCCGACTAACATTGAACACACTGTTTTTCTCTGCCATTCTACAGTGCATTTCACATCAGTGCCACAACTCAGTGTATGAGACGGACACAATCCACGTACAAAACAGGATTAGCTTGGGTATCACGGACACATTTCAAAGTAACCGCAACAAATTGATAAATTACAGTAAACCAGCATGGAGCCGCTCTGTCTGGACTGAGAAATGATCAGTTAATTACATTTGATTTCAATGTAACTGTTTTTCTGTAAAAACAGCTACATTGTAGATCAAGTGACATCAATTCATTAGGTATCAGTCCAGACAGAGCTGCCCCATGCTGGTTTACTGTAATTAATCAATGAGTCGGTGACTTTGAAATGTGTCGTGATACCTAAGCTAGTCATTTGTTTTCGTACATGCAATGTGTCCGTTTCATACGCCAAGTTGTGGTACCAATGTGAAATGCACTGTATGTAATATACTCGCATTTTCCTGTGATGTCAAAAGATCATTGTACTGAAGTGCAAATGCTTACCCTGGAAGGCCTGGGTGGCTCTGGTTCATACTGCGGCTGGGGAGCTGGTTGGTAGGCCGGCGGTGACCGGGGAGCATGCACCTGCGGCATGGGATAGGTTGGTTGGTGGGCCCCTGGTGGGCGGTACGGCTGAGGTGTCTCAAAGGACTGTGGTCTATATTGCTGCTGTGGTGGAGGATTGTACGATGGCTGTGACTGTGGGTGTGGCTGAATTACCGCAGGCTCCTACAACACATAATAAAACACAGTCACTGCCAATGTCAAAATGGTGTTACATCCACAAATGTACCATTAATACAAAAATATAATTTCTGTAGAATACAGATGACAAGACAAATTCACATGATTCACTCCTCAAGCAGAAAGAAAATCAGTTGTGGTTTTTTGAACAAAGACTGAATTATCAATTCAGTTTAAAAACATGGTTAAAGTAACGTTGGCATTCTTGAGGAACTTAGAGAGGGCTAGTAGCAGTAACTTTTGTACGTCAACTGCAAGTTCATGTTCTACTCCAGGGAGAATGTTGGAAGGTTTAATATTTAACATGTCAACATAGCATCTATATGTCATGTAAAATGCACTGTTACTGTTTAAATTTGAATTCTAGTCTGGACCAGAATTCACCCGTCAACAATAACAATGCAGTTTACACACGTACAGGCTGAGTTGACAAGATGAATACTGTGTATTTCAGAGTGCTTTGGGAGTGGAACAAGAAACTGTAGTTGACATTAAAAACAAAATAGTGGGGAAATCATCAAGAGTTACAGCTACTAGCAATTTAAGGCTAAGATTGGAATTCACTGTGGGACAACAAACAATTGGTGATATACACTTGGTGAGCCATATTTTTTTTGTTTATGTTTGAAAAAGGAAACTACCGGAAAGGGATTGAGAGATGGACAAAGGCCATTTGACCTGCTGAATAATGGACCTAATCTCTGATAATAAGAATACTTTTAGGAGGAAATAAATAGTTACAACTAACAAACAAACACCATTGCTTAGAATCACTGCAACAACACAATACCTATCTATTCCATTACTATGACATCATTCCAACAACAAGACAATACTACAGTTTTACATCAATGTCACATGACATAGTATTGACCATTGCATTCCAATGTTCACTAGATCAAACCAATTGACACACAGGGAGGGTAAGGTTGTGAAGAGAGGGGACAGAATAAACTTCAAGATACTAAAAGTGTTCACTATGAAGTTCAAACAAACAGCACAAAACACAACATATTAACTGCTTGTTACAAATGGAATACGTGTTAGAGTGCAGACCCCGTTTTACTAGCTATTCAATTTATGTCATATTCCCACACTAAAATGCCAAGTTGCTCATAGCGTTGAAATCAAACTACATATAATTCACTCTTTTGTGTGTTTTAATCACACTGCCTTCACAGGCAGTTTGATTGGGTTGATTTCCAAATATAATCTCAATCAATCCACTGAGAAGACCATAACTGATAATTTAACCCTCAACACACTGCACAATGGTTTATCATATCTTTGCCCTACACAGACAGGTAGCAATATGCTAGATCTATCATCACATCATCTCTGACAAACTAAATTATGTACTGATTATCAGAAGCGGTACATTGGAGTAGGGTGCTCTCTATGGAGGGGCGCCCTCTATCGACTTTAGCAAGCACAGCTGATATGCCAACACAATTGTCACAGTTTCATAGTCTGGAAGTCAGTAGGGATGCTACTGCAGCCCTTGTAAGAGGACAGAGACAGCACAGATTTGGCTGCCTGCAATAATTATTCAGATTCCAACAAGAATCCTTGGCACAGTGTCATCAAATCAAGTCTGTGCATCAGCCAGTACCCCTGACCGTACTTACCTGTGTGTCATACTTACCACGTGATACAACAATGTTAATAGTCTGCACACTGTTCACCGAGTCTAGTCTAACTTTGCCTGACAACCTTGACAATGGCACCGGTTTACCATCAAAAACCATGACCGTGTTCGCACCTACTGACATTTGACACTGAGAGTGGCCTTGGAAAGTTTTGCACAGACAGAACAGCTACACACACAGTCCCTTTAAAATTAACACCATTAATTAAACCGACGCTGGCGCGGTCTTATTTCCGTTATCACCGACGGCAAAGCCATGCTGGAGAAGAGGCTCATCGGCAAAAAAAATGACAGTGGATGTGGCACAACTTTGAAACCTTAAAATGCGATTCCCAATTTTATATAATGTTCCAGCAACAATGATAGCGGTTATCAAGCTGTTGATACACCGAGATATTAGCTGATTGAAGTCACATCTAAAAGTAATTATTTTAAATAAGGGACAGAGGAATGAATTTTCCATGATAAATTATGTGGATTCCATTTCTCTCCAAAAATATTTGATCATCTTTTTTCTTTCTCTTTGGGTCAATGAACTCTAACAAACATCAGCCCATGATACTGAAACCAGCAATAAACTTTCTGGCAATTCTGACTGAGAAGCTAAACAGAAACAGAAATGTGGAACTGACAGAAAATCTCAACCTGAAGTACCCGTCAAATGCATTTGTTGTGTTGACCAGGCTTGACCCTGCAATCAATGCCATGAGTGACTTTTGACCTTATAGCACCAAAGGTACATTATAAATAATCTTTTTACTCTGCAGCCATCCAAGTCACTGGATGACCTTCGACCTTCCAGCAACCGAGGCACTAGACCTTTCAACCCTCAACCAACCAAGGTACTGGGATCAACATGTACTAATGTCTCCAGTTTGCAATTTGATATAAGAACGTTGCAACATTTTACAATCTAGATTTATGGATTTGGTACTGGTATTTGTCACGCCACAAACATGCTTTTAGTAAAATAATGCGGCATAGCATTAGAAGACAATTATGGCAGGTACGATACCCAATGCATTCTGGGAAGTCCAACTCTTGCGAATCCAGAGATTACAAACTGCACAACTAATATGAAAGATCTCTTTTAGTGTGATTCATCACACATAAGTAAAGAGTTTATCACAACTTTTGTCTGAGATGGTCTAAAGTGGAAGAGTCACATTCCCAGAATGCACTGGGGAAATTTGCTGACCAATGACAAACAACCTTGCATGGCTAGCAAAGTGTCGTGATGTCTTACTTTGTATGATGGAGGTCTGCCGGATGAAGAGAGTTGAAACTGAAGTGCAGATACGGTTGTCATGGTGACAGATAGAGAGTGATAAAGGCGATAGAAGAATGGGTAAAAGGACAATGGTAGTGAGAGAGACAGACAGACGGACAGACAGACAGACAGATGGAAAGACAGACAGAAAGAAGATGGGAAAGAAAAAATGGTAGAAAGATGAATGAAGGATTCCATCATAATAAATGACAACCTAGATTGAAGAAACAATTTGACAGTGTTTAATATTGAATTGGAAGCAGTGTTTGACTCATCCTACACAATATAAAACTTATACAACCTAAACTTTTTTCAGGTTGTTCACTGTAAGAATGAATTAATTATCACGGAAAACATCACTCCATCAAACTTGCTATTCCCTTCAAAATCACCCCTACATATTTTCACTCATTAGGCAAGTCCACTCCAAGTGCAACCTGGTACTTTATTGGGTTAAACCACTTGATATTTGCGAGAGGGGTGTTTTATCTTACCTTGGTTGATGATCTGTAAGAGTCTCCGTCTCCAAGTGGGTTGTAGTTGTCAATAGAACCAATCTTCTGAGGGGGTCTACTCACTAGGATGATTAAAGATTGATTTGAAGTTAGATATAACTGCTGCCTGGCTGGGACAGCACACAAGTCACACTACACAATATGATACAATATAATACCATACCATGCCATAAACTGTTTTTTTCTAATGTAATAGGTGAGACAGGTAAGAGGTGTGAAAACCTTGTTACCATTTCTGCTGTCCTCTGATAGGATTGC
Source organism: Ptychodera flava (assembly GCF_041260155.1). Taxonomy (NCBI): domain Eukaryota; kingdom Metazoa; phylum Hemichordata; class Enteropneusta; family Ptychoderidae; genus Ptychodera; species Ptychodera flava. The sequence goes on from NW_027248291.1 coordinate 184,332, forward strand.
TTGAACATACCGAGGGGAAGCATAGGAACATGTCTGGGGAACCCTGGTGACATTTAGCAGGGTACAGGCGCTAACAACAACACTACCATACCATACCATACTTTATGATATGATATGATAAGATATGATACCATATCATATGATACAAAACAATATGATACACAAGTTGTATAATATTCATCAGTGTCCATTATTGTTCAAAACACGTAAATTCATGTATCTATCAAACAATGTGATTGAATATTATTGGACAGCGTATGCTGCTAATGGTCATATACAGTGTATCCTAGATGGTCCTAATGTGTTCTCAATGATAATAATACTACAAGTGGACCCTCTAGGCCAGTCTCCGTTGAAGTGGATTGGGGCAAGTGTCCAGTTATACCTTCAGTCTTGGCATATACAAGGACATTTCAGTCCCAAATCTAAGTCAATGAACTTTGGAAAAGCTATTCAAAATGACAAATTGTATCAAAGCAAAACAGGCAGTAATCTCATCTTCTCTCTCTCTCTAAAAAAAGCAAATAGCGTAAGCTTATTTGGCACAGCACTTGCTTTACAGCAAAACATTTAACACCACAACAATTTCTCTACAGCTACATCTCTTGATATTGCGTTTTTATTTTGTAAACAGTCATATGTGACCTTGTTTACTCAGTGGCCACGACTACTGACCTGATTCTAAATCTTTGATGGGGTCATACTCTTCTACAGGGTCAGGTGGAGGTCGTACTATTGGAGAAAACAAACAGCAACAAACAACATTAGCGGCCTGCAAAGCGCCAGTCAAATCCAAGTGAGTGGATTTTCTGCGAGTATCAAGACCCTTGGATGAGACAGTGTAACTTGTCATTGCTAACGAGCTGTACAGCATGTGATGAAGATATCCAAAGCAGTGGTTCACGACGACATCATCAACACTGATGGCTCCCATTGACAGAATTAAACCACATGACAGAAACAACGACTGATGAGGTTCACGGCTAATATGAACTCCCTCTTTTGCACTGATTACACTTAAGAACACAGCTCAGAGAAATGCAGGTGCTGTGAGAGCACACAAAAACCATGCTGGCTTCTCTGTAAACCGGACATACAAACACGCGACATGGTACATGCAAACGCGATCCACTGTAAAATGAACAATTTGAAATCTGGTGCAAAGTAAGTGACCTTCTGAACCATGACTTTGGAATAGGCACTTTGTTTCCAAAAGAATGTTGGGTCAGTGTACTAGAAAATAGGGTTGAAAGCGTTCTGTAGTGAGACAGAAAATATTTACAATATACATAAACAAAAAAAAAGCTTCAATATTCATGCCTTGATGCAAACCAAAATTAAAGTTACGACATTGAAAGCGGTCTTACTACTATACAATACAAAAGAAAGGCATAGAACTGAAACCAAGAAAACAGGTCCAATAACCATTACAACAACATTCTAAACGATTTATGGAGAGTTGTAAAATGTCAACAAAAAATATCTGCATGCAAGTGTGATCACCAACACCATCTGTTAAGAGTTAATCAGCAAATTATACAAACGATTCATCAATTTAGACCTTAGTAAATGACAAACAACCAAAGAACTGTTTGCACCCATTGGTAGAGAACGACTGTTAGTGCTATCACAGGGCTGTCTAACCCCTTTCACCTCCAGACAATGCTATATTCCCATTGTGTTCAATAGAATGGTTGCATCCATACATAGGCACGTGGGGGTGAAAGGGTATAACAATCCTTGGTGATGCAGTTAACACAACTTGAAAATCCCGACTTCAATCCAACAAAGATACTCTGAAAGTACCACATCAACATGCTGTGTTTTAGTTCTGAAGAAATTCAAGAATGCTGTCCCACATGGGAAGGTGGGAATACCAGAAACTTTGCCGATCAGATTGTAACCTCAGAATCAAATGTAACGATAAAAACACGGAAACTGCCATTTTATGGGCAAACAATAATCACTGCTCAGTAATAATTAGGTTTGACTGATTAATAACAAGTCTTTAAAAGACTGCCATCTGTATAACCATATACATGTAAGGTATGGCCTGGTCACATGGCTGACACATGATAGTCAAGTGACAGTCACATGCCATCTGGTTATTTTACATTTGACTCGGTTAGACTGCATGCGTGTTAGCGACAATAGCATGCTTGTAGAGATTGAAAAAGTCCTTACCAAGTACCGGTGCGGTTTGCGAGTGACGTACATCAAACGATGTACGCGATATGCATCAGCAAAAATAAAATCAAAGCAAGAGTGAGAGAGAGAATGGGACAGGGGAAAAAGAGAGAAAGAAGCTCTTTGTTTAGTACGATAAATTTACATTTGAAAATATTATAGGATACAATTTGCCATGTTGAATGTACACTGCATTGTGGTACAGAGGTGCTGTTGTTTACTTAACCCTTTGAACCCGGCTCGGAAAAAATGTCCGTATGATGTCATAGGTCACCAGGAGGTCAGGGTGCAAAGGGTTAATATATTGTAAAGTCATTTCATGATCAATTCTATGGAGATGTATGACACAGAAATAATTATTCTTTCAAATTGATATTCCCACCAGATCATAAACTGACTGGTGGATAATGGTCTGTTTCGCACAGCATGGCCACAATGCACTATATTCTTTACAGCATAAAGAGCAGTGTCATAGAGTCGTATAGTAAATGCAAATTTGATCATTTTCGTGACCCCTACTTGACCTCACATCCAGGTATCTATTAAGGTAGAACCCACCTCGGGGACAGACATTTGGACTCTCAAACTTTTACAATTCTCTTCTGATATACCACATGTGGGGGTTCATTTTAAAGCTCTTGGTGAAAGAAAACTTTTCACTGGCTTAGTTTTTTGAAATTCGAAAATTTTTATTTTTCGCCATAGAGTTAAAACAGGGATGGCGGCCATTTTGAATTTCTAATATCGGTAAATCTTGGGTTATTTGTTTCTCTAGTACCAAAATTTGCACGGTGACCCCCTATTTTTATTCTTGATTTTGAAAGAGAATGATTGAAAGATTCCTTGAGGAAAGTTAGAGCAAAAGTTTAAGTCTTTCACTTTCGAGGTGCATATTACCTTAAGGTAAACATCTGTCTGTATGATTGAACACTGTGTAACAGAAAGCCATGTGTGCCATGGGCCGGCTGCCCAACACAGCACAGTAACCTCTTTGATTTTAACAATATTTTGCATCCACTCACGCCGAAAATCATAAATTTTGAAGACCATGCACTATCAACTATACTAAGATTTAAGGTCAGAGGGGGTCATGAAATTTGACTCGTGGGCAAGTCTTGCACAATAGACAAGATAGACAAGACAGAGAAGAATGTGTATGCTTCAAACAGGCTGTAGATATAGAAAGAAATGCCTTAACAGATTCTACATCATTTGCAAAGTCTTACGATGTTAGTTGCAATATATCAGGAAAAAGTGACTTCATATTACGTGAAATGCACATTCATGATAATTACAGTAAATAATAATATATAAATAATTAAAGGGGCAATAACAGCAACATTTGAAAATGTTTTCTTTGTCTTTGTTCTACAAACAACATTTTCTTCTTTTTCTTCTCCCTACCATAAGCTGCAATGTAAACAATTAGACATCTACACACAACAAACTGTGTATTATACGCAACATTATTGTTGACAAGTGAAAAACGCTGATTGCGATTTCAGGTTTGCTTCTAAATATAGCTGCACACCCGTAACATCCGACACCTACTGCTTGAAATTCGGACAAATTTTATTTTTTGCGTGCGCGGCTATTGGTACAGCCTGTAGGCTGAGCCATGAATTAGTTTGACTTTTAGTAGCCATTGTAACACTGACAGGTTTTGTTTTCGGCATTCTTGTGGAAAATGTGGACAATTATTTATTTTTGCATATTAATGAAGGAAAACTGACGTCATCACCCGTATTCTAGTCTGGATTGAAAATTCATTTGTCATCAATAACATTGGATATTGCATACATACAGACAATGTGTTGACAATACAAATTGCAGTTGTTTGAACATACCTCTGGTAGTAAACAAGAACTTAAAATTAAAGCTCCATAAGCTGTATCTTTTGGTTATTTTTCAGAACTTTTGTTTTGTGGTTTCCCTACACTTTCTGCATTGAATCCCTAGACTATAATTTAATGCCAAGTATTTAGCATATCAACACAACCTATATGAGTATAATCTTAATTGTTATTGTTGAAAATTGTATTCAAGTCCGGACGAGAATTCATTTGTAAACAATAAACAATGATCACTACACACTTACAAACTTTCTTGACAAAAAGAATACTCGAAATTTCAGCACGACAAACGGATTAGGGTCAGACACCGTAGTTGATATACAGAAGCACAATACTGAAAACTTGCCACAAGTTACAGCTTATGTCCCTTTAACGCAGGAAACAAAGCTAGTCAAAAAAAATCATCAAAAGTAAGTTTCTGGCCCTTTAATGAAGGACTTTGAAAATAGAAGGCTTGAGGGCGCTTTTCCAACTCAAGACAGTGGGTGTTTGTGAAGCCCTCCAGCCTTCCAGTCTAAGAAGAAGAGTTTGAAACAATCTGAACATTGAAGTGACATTTCTCTGATAAATCCTTGGAAAAATGATTTACAAAGCCCGGCAACATTTATTGCTCTAGTGAAAAAATCATTGAGTTGTCATCAAAGTTCAGTTAGAAAAACATAATACAAGCATCAGGCAAAATAATTTCAAAAGTCGGTTATTTTTGCCCTTATACAGAGCATTTCATGTTTGGAATGTCAATGAAAAGATAATTGGAATGCTAGAGATTTGATTATACGTTTCCTGTCTCTAACTTCTTATGTATAAATATATTAGAAAGAATTATTCATTTAATCCGAGTGTAATCCTATACTTTCAGTATTGCCATATATGGTAAATAATAACTACCATATATGGTAAATGATGACAACATGTATAATTCAATTTTTACCAAATATGGTATATAGTTTATCATTCAGTATTACCATATATGGTAAAGAATAACTACCATATATGGCAAATGACAACATGTATCATTTATTTTTTACCAAATATGGCAGTCACTAGCCCAAAATGAAGATAAAACACTTCTATGGAATGCATAAATTACCTATCTGTCTGGGTTGTCGGACTCCATCTTCTTCTCCCATTGGTCTTCTTGCTTCCATGGTATCTCTCATGTTTTGATGTCCGTGATATTGTGCCTGGCTCTGGATTTGTGTATTCTTTTTAATCCTCAGAGTTTCTGGGTCATCAGCCACTGACATCATTTTACCCTTGGATTCCTCAAACTCCTGGTGGTATTTCACCTGAAATAACGCAACACAATCACACAAAGTACAGTTGAAATAATACTGTATCAATAATGAAATCACACCGAGGTAAACACATAATGTTATCGATCAAATATTCCATTTTCTACATAAAATTGCCCCATGGTGACCATATTGGATTGTCTCGCAAAACAAGTAGATGTGCATATATATATGACATAGTTTATGTCCATGTACTAACTGTGTAACAAATTGGTCCAGGCATGTCTTATACATAGCTGTAGATGTGAAAAATTAACATTGCAAATAGAGGGCAGCCACTTTGTATCACATTGCAAAACAAATCAATGTGCATAAGGGTTATGTCCTCGTATCAACATTGATACAAATCTGTCCAGAAATGTCTTACAGATCTAGATATGGAAAATGTGAAGCAAAATGGTTATCAGTACAGAAAATAATTTTAAAAATTTGACAGTTTGAATATCTGTCCTTGATGCACATCCTACCTTAATAGCGCTGATCGCGATTTCGGGTTTGTTACTAAATATAGCTGCACGCGCGCGACTTTCGGACACATATGCTTAAATTCAGACAAATTTTGTCGTTGTGTGCGCGGCTGTTGTTGCAGCTTGTAGTCTCAGTCATCAATTCATACGAATAAGTGTGACGTTAAATAGCCTTTCTAACACTCGCAGGTTTCATTTTCGTCGTTTACGCGGAAAATGAGGATAAATGTTTATTTATGCATATTAATGAGAGAGAACAGTGACGTCATTTGCGATCAGTGCTATTAAAACTAGGCCGAATTATTGAAAGTGTATGAAAAAATGTGAAGCCAATAAGGTGTTGATTCAGTTAATTAAAGTCACAACAACTGATTATCAAGCAGAGTGTCTAGTTTCTTGACAATAATGATAAATGTAGTTTTTGACTTACATTGCTGATAATTGCAGACTGTTTCTTTAGTCGAAGATTCTCTGGAGTATCAGCTACAGCTGTGAACTTTGTAGTGGGATAATGCCTGTCAATACAAAATAAAGATTCAATTATAATAACTGTCATTTTCCAAAGTGTCCCTCCTGAGGAAAAATTCTTTAATCTGGGGTGCCAAAACCAACCTCAGGTAAAAAAGTGTGAATGTTTAAATTGTTCGATTAAGTAAGCAGCCAAAATATGGGGAAGTATTCAGGTGGAGAGTCACTGCCCTTGTTCACTACTCAGCTTATACATATATAATCTCTCATCTCCACTGCTACATCATACATCATTCACGGCCTAGGTAGGTAAGCCAGCTTATGTGGCCAATGTATGGCAAAACAAGGCCACGGCTACACCAGCTGACCTGACCTGAGCTGGGAAACACTAAGTTGAAACTGTACAGGTAGGAGAGGCTAATAAGCCTGAGCAAATACAGAGCTGAGGAAGTGTGTAGTATTCTGTAAGCCAATCATATCATATTTAGTATGCACTGGTATAGCTACAGTCGAAAAATAAGAGAGATCTTTCATATTTCACCACCAGGTCAAGATGGTTAAAATTAATGAAACACAGCATATTCCATATGATGTATTTTAACATAATACTGTACATTTGAAGGCTGTTGAAAACATAATACTGTACATTTGAAGGCTGTTGAAAACATAATACTGTAAACTTGATTTTTTTTGGGACAAAAGATGCTATAACAGAGAGTGGGTGAGAATACGTCATGTTTTGGCACAATACCGCTTTTTACTGACTTGGCTGATGGGGAAGTGATACAGTTATTACTGTCTGGCAAGAAAAGGGTTAATAGTATTGCATTACCACTTTGAGAAAAAGTTGGTGTCTGTTCTATTGTCAATCAGAATCTCAAGATATCTATTTCTTCATTACCGACATTATGCTGCTGTCAGTCTCTTGATCGACAAATTGCATACTGTCAACAGTGAGGGCGCTCTTCTCATAGTTCAGCATTGCACACGCATATGGTATGTAAATGTATACAGAAGTGTGGCCTATGGTGGTAATTTATTTTTATCACATGGTGAAACCATGCATTATCCTGTTGTGCTGACTAATGGGAAAATCACATAACAGACCAACAAATTAATATTTGAAATGTGGGTGGCCTGACATGTTACACAACACGTATCTACGGCGATGGCACCATGGTAATCACATGACCAATAATGGCAAAAGAAGATGACATTACCCAATAAAGCATCATTTATTGGTGCGTCCCTATCCTTATCAATACTTTGGGTAAATCTATAACTGACAAATAGGGGTACAAGGGTCATGGGGTTATGGTATCAATCTGGCATCAATACGTCTTTCTACTGCAAATGCACACCCATGTTGTACATCAACTTGATCCCACAAGTACACCTAGTATTTCACTTTCATTTCAAAATCAAAACTAACCCTAGTTTTTGCATTTGAAACAAGTGCTGGACACTTTCCAGACTATGTTTACACTGTATCAACTTTCATTCCAAAGCTACAGTATGGCCATGCTGCTTCACAGATTCAGACTTGTCAATACAGAACTAGTGGAGTGTTAGGGGAGAAGGAGGGAGGGAGATGGGAGATGAAGTTTACACATCCTACGGTTTACATGAAAACAAGTCATCGTTGATGACACAGTCCCCACTTGTTAATGGGTGCTTTGATTACATGTCCTCGGAGAGGATAGAGTCCTCTTCATTAATTAGGTCTGTGATAAAAATACTTTGATACAGATGACGCTCAATGGCCAAGAATGAGTTCCATGGTGATGAAAACATAAAACCAATCTAGGCCACCATCCTAAAGTTCAGAAAATGAGTCAACAAGGAATTAATCAACAGGATGTGCAAAACATTTGTGCACACAATTCTAACACTTGACAGATTATCACTGGTACCATATTTCATAAAGTTTGATGCAGTATTTACAACACTATGAGATCAACATCTGTATCAATTTTCATCACATTTGACGTTGTATTAATTTATGGCTATATCACCCTAATTAGGAAAGTTCATTACTTATGCAATTACAAATTAATTAAAATGACACTGATAAATGTCTTTTTCAATGTTAAAGCAATGTGAGCTTAACATCAGTTATCATCTGTATAAAGTTTCTTGAATTGATGCAGTACATATTTCTTGACATATCAGCCTACTTACAAAACTTCAATAATTGACATGTTACTGCTACATGACGTGAAACAAATTGACGAGCATATGTATGAAATACTCGTAGGTCAATGTCCTTGTACCAACTTCGAATGATACTGGTGGAAATATGTCTGATTATGGCTCTGTACATTTGAAAATTGTAACAAAATCACCGCCATGCAGCAATATTTGATCTTACTGTTTCAAAACTCAACACGTATATGTATGACGTAAGTCAATGTACATGTACCAACTTTGAATAAGATCAGTTGAGACTTGCCAGAGTTATGGCTCTCGACATGAAACAACCATAACAAAATTGCTACCATGTGGCCATATTGGACCATCTCGTGAAACCAATCGACATACATAAATAAGTCAATGTCCTTGTACCAACTTTGAATAAATTTGCTTGATACATGTCTGAGTTATGGTTCCAGACATGAAAAATCGGAAAAAAATGGCCACAAAACAAATCAATGTGCATATGTATGACATAGGTCACTGTCCTTGTACAATGATTAAAATTGGTGAATAAAATAAGTTGAGACATGCCCAACTTTTGGCTAAGGACACGAAAAAATTGTAACAAAATGGCTGCCATGCAGCCATATTGGATCATATCATGAAACAAATTGACATACATATGTATGACATAGGTTAATGACCTTGTACCAACTTTGAATAAAATCGGTTGAGATATGCCTGAGAGTATTATGGCTCTGTACATGAAAAAGTCGTAACAAAATGGCCGCAAGGCAGCCATATTGGATCGTATCACATAGCAAATTGACATGCATATGTATGACATTAGTCAATCTCCTTGTACCAACTTTGAATAAAATCGGTCGAAACATATCTGAGTTATGGCTCTGTACATGAAAACATCGTAATAAAATGGCTGCCTAGTGGCCATGTTGGATCGTATCACGTAACAAATTGACGTATATATGTATAACAAATTGAGGTGCATATCTATGACATTGGTCAATGTCCTTGTACCAATGTTGAATAAAATCGGCTGAAACATGTCTGAGTTATGGCTCTGTACATGAAAAAATCGTAATAAAATGGCCGCCTGGCGGCCATATTTGATCGTATCACAACACAAATTGACGTGCATATCTATGACATTGGTCAATGTCCTTGTACCAAGTTTGAATAAAATCGGTTGAAACATGTCTGAGTTATGGCTCTGTACATGAAAAAATCGTAATAAAATGGCCGCCTGGCGGCCATATTGGATCGTATCACAAAACAAATTGACGTGCATATCTATGACATTAGTCAATGTCCTTGTACCAACTTTGAATAAAATCGGTTGAAACATGTCTGAGATATGGCTCTATACATGAAAAAATCGTAATAAAATGGCCGCCTGGCAGCCATATTGGATCGTATCACAAAACAAATTGAGGTACATATCTATGACATTAGTCAATGTCCTTGTACCAACTTTGAATAAAATCGGTTGAAACATGTCTGAGTTATGGCTCTATACATGAAAAAATCGTAATAAAATGGCTGCCTGGCGGCCATATTGGATCGTATCACAAAACAAATTGACGTCCATATCTATGACATTGGTGAATGTCCTTGTACCAACTTTGAATAAAATCGGTTGAAACATGTCTGAGTTATGGCTCTGTACATGAAAAAATTGTAATAAAATGGCCGCCTGGCGGCCATATTGGATCGTATCACAAAACAAATAGACGTGCATCTGTATGACATATGTAGTAATCCTTGTACCAAGTTTGAATGAAATCGCTTCTTGCATCTCTGAGATATCTGCGTGAACGGACGGACGCACGCACGCACACACGCACGCACGCACGCACACACGCACGCACGGACGCACGCACGGACATGACCAAACCTATAAGTCCCCCCGGACGGTGTCCGTGGGGACTAATGAAACACCCTCAGTGCAATACACTAGAGCAGTGATGGACCAGAATTAAATCACAGACACATATAATACTAATATCACAAGTTTTTGGGAATGGAAAACTCATTCTCATAACACACTTCACTTTATTTTGCTCTCTCGTAATGGTACACTTCAACATTTCAACTTTTGGACAGATGACTTTAACCCTTTCACAACCATGGTTTGTCCCAAATCCATTGTTTTCTATGGTAAAGTTGGACCTGTATACAGGGAACTGGGGGTGAATGGGTTAATGATAACACAGTTTATGGCCCTGTTATCTGTTATCTGTGCATATCACAATGATTATTAACGTATGTACACAGGGATGTAGAAAATATCTGGCAGTGAGCAAAAACAAATGGCTGTCAGCTATGATTTGCTGGTTGTGAAAATTATTATTTTAGTAAAAACTCAGGACATTTTGCACAAAACTTGATGTGCTCAAACACTTTTATTTTTACCACCTGTAACCAAACTTTTGTACGTCCCTGTGTACAATACCTGACCTTAGCTGGTAGCCATCTTATCACATCAACTTATCAACCTAATGTAATATTCCTTTGTTATTGTGATGTGATGGAAATTGTAAATTTGACAAAAGCTGTTACAGATCTATGCATGGACATAAAACAAGGTTCTCATGTCTGGTGAAATAGACTGGAGGAAGCAAGACCTTTCAAAATTTTGCATCAACTTTAGATTACATTATTTTGTGTGTATTTCTGGCTTGAATTTGAAGCACGCTATCCTGTATCTGTTTGCCTACGTGACGATGAACACGTCTGTAAACACAGACAGGACACGACAGAATTGCTGACACCCAGATCAATTTCAGGTTGGTTTACGGAAACTAAGTGAAAGATTGGACGGAGGCATGTAGTGATCATTTTTCTACAGCACAATTTCCAACATGACAAACTACATGTACAAACTGTATCATACATGCATTTCGTACAGATCTATAACAGATTCTAAGTTCTATACTTCATTCTGTTTACCAGTATGAGTGCTGTAATTTTTCCCACCATAATTTTAGGCAGTGCAATATTTTTACAATTTTTATTAATTTTTCTGTAATATTTTTGATAATTTTGGACCAAACAGACATCACATTTTGTTGGCTACTTTTTTGATCAAAATTTTGGCAAAAATCTGAAAAATATTGGACTCGTGTATAAAGGCAGCAAAATTGACTTTGACGCTCAAAGGGTTGACCATATCTCATACTGTATTACTACAGTGTTGATTCTTTTTAATCCTCTTGATAACAGAAGGAAGAATGTACATTTGTAATATGATGTAATAATTGCAGTGATGGGCTGTCTACGCCGTACATGTAGGTGGTGTATAAGTCATGTTAAGGTGATGTAGAAAATAGCCTGCTGCTGGCAAAAATTGTTAGCTAAAATTTGCCCGCTGTGAAAATTATTAATTTTAGTCAAAAGCAAGGACATTTTACACAAATTTAATGTGCTCCCACACTACTTTTCACCTACTATACGTTTTATTTATTGCCACCTGTAAACATAATTTTCTACATTTCTGTTGACGTCTGTTACAGTACCAGTACATCAACAGTTACCTCAATGAATATGACACAATCATACGTGAGGAACACTGGTATTTTGTCAACAAACTTTTCAAGTGGTTTTGGTAATTTTCATAATGCACTGCTGCTGTTACTGCCCAATTATTTTGTAATTACGTGCCATTTATAACAGAGTTTTTATGACATCAAACTTCCTACTAAAAATCAAAAAACATTTTTCAAAGTTCTAATTCAACTTTTGATCACAAATACCAGTAGATACACACACATGTAGGTAGCATCAGTTACCTGTAACCCTTTCAGAACTGTAATTTTTCCCTCTAAGTATTTGCAACATTTTACCGATAAAAATTTTGATAATTTTGATAATTTTGGACCAAATGTGCATCACTTTCCATGGGGTGCTGTTATTAATCAAAATTTTTGGGAAAATCTGAAAAAAATTGTCTGGATCTGACAAAAAATTGGTTTGGTTATTAATATTTTACAGAAGATACAAAAACTGACTTTGGCATTTAAAGGGTTAATTATAATATTCAATACCATTTCTTGCTTGTTTTTTCTCGCACAAAAGGATTTACTGGTGGCTTTTTTTCATTGACATTGAAGTAGCATTATCAAACAGGAATCCCTTAACACTTTTCTGTCACGATTCCACATCACTTCACAGCAGTCCATGAAAACCTGGCAGGTACATGTATGGTATGAGGTGACTCAGCAACGCTTGCAATGCTGACCTATATTCCATTATGAGTGAAGATTTACAGCAAACAGTTCTATTAACTCTGAAATTTATCATCTATGTTTGTCCGGTCAGTATGTAATATTTGCTATTTGCTTTTACAGAGTAGATGCAATTGCCCATGACTTCCCTTTGTCACCAAGCTCTATGCAGTCAGCTGGAACACACATGTACCACTATCAGCATAACTATTCTACATAGGTACCTGCCAATCACCAGAATACCAGCACCTACCAACGTAAGCACTTCTGCAATAGTTTGTGGAAAAGAGAAGTTCTTTTATAATCTTCAAGTTATAAAAGACGGCAATGTATTAAATTAATTTGTGTCTTTAAATTTATATCTTTTATGGGCAAATAGCAACCCCTCTGTGTGGGTATTTAGGACAGATTTATATACAAATAGATGAAGTTGTTGACCTGTTAACCCTTTCAGTTCTGTAATTTTTCCCACCAAAATTGCAGTGCAATATTTTACCCATTTTTATAAATTTTTCCGCTATCATTTCAATTCTTTTGGACCAAATGGACGTAACTTTTATTTGTCTACAGTTTTTTACCAAAATTTTGGGAAAAATCTGAAAAAAATTGGCTAGATCTGAAATAAATTGATGGTGTTATATTCTGTTGAAGCAACAAAAATTGACTTTGGAACTAACAGGGTTAAAATAGCAAAGTGTTTACAAGTAGTAACGTTATCAACTATGCAGTATTTACACAGAAGCTATGGCTAAATTAAGTGATGTGTTCCTCTGAATGTTTTTTATAGTAATACTAAATTCTGAACACTTCTGTAAAGTTAATAAAGTTTAAGCTATCTTGTCGTACACTATGTGATGGGAAATACTATGAATGTTACTGTGGACTTTTTTATTTTCACTGAATTCATTTTAATTAAAGCTGAAAACAGATTTTCTATGTTTTACAGTGATCTTATTTCACTTGTCTAGTCTGACTAGATGCAAAGTATAGAAAATTAAAATTTTCACTTGGATTTTATTTTATTTTAGTGGAAAAAAGGTCCAGCGAAAACAGCGAAAATAAATTCCAAGTGAAAATAAAGTATTCAACAGTATTTAGTTCTGTGTTACCGACACCTGGCTCATTGACAAATAGACAGATAGATATCTTGTGATTTAGCTCTTCTACCCTTATTACCATTTCTTGAGGCCGAACTTTATCATACATGTAGCAACAAAACAGTTGCGGCAAATTTTACAAAGTGGGGCATGTTATCTGAACGCCTCACAACATTAATCACATACTTTGATCACGTTTTTAATTCACTGGAAAAAGGTCAACAGAACAAATCAAAGTATTGACTGCTGTAATTATGAAATATCCCTTATTTGATGATGTCAATATCTCCTTGCAGTGATGGACACACAGGGTACGCATTACAGTACGGGTCAACCAATCTGCACACACCATTCAGCTCAGGTCACCAGCCAGGCTATTATGGCCCCTAGGTCACACATTATCACACTGCACATACAAACACCTCACAAGGACCCAATGTCCAACACCATGCCAAGACTCAACACAATAACTGTATTGTATTCTGGCCTTGTCTTTTGTACGATATTTCACATGACATGATAGGTACACAATTTCATTGAAAGTACACGTTCAATGGTTTATATAGGGTAGATCAAGACGATGACAATGTGACATTTTATTGCCAAGACCAGTATGAAACCTTGCAGCTAACAAACTATTCCAATGAAAATACAAGATTCTATAGCAGTGTTTTGTTAGGTTTTGGAACGTACATGTACTTAAGTGGTGTGAGAAATCTGTAGCCATTTCTAATATGATTGCATGTAACGAGGGCAACCCTGGTAACATGGCTGGGTGACCCTGATACACTGTAAACTTTACCTGGGTACCGCCCTCATAACAAAACGTTGTATAGTATATAGCAACTGAGTGCTGGACTTAAAAATACTTTCAAACTGTTTGATACATTTATATAGTATTATATTTACAACTCACATTTTGCTGGTAATGATTTCATTGAAATCTACTTAAATTTTCCATGACTATATGGTTCTAAATGTCACTCAAGATGTCCACATTTGGTTTCTTGTGTAATTTATCTGATGTCCATATTGGTAGTCAAAATTTCAACTTGTAAGTTCAATGTCTAAACTAGCATAATTCAGTATTAACAACTTGTATTTTGGATGATTTCACAATATCTTGGGAAATCACAAATAAATAATGAGCTGTCCATAAAGTACATATCATGTGCCCATCAGCTGTAGGATAGATATTCCAGTAAGCCAGCCTTCTTCAATAATTATTATTAGTCAAATTCTGCAAAGGTATTTATCCAGGATGATTATATATCCAACCTCATAAGTATTCTCAAAGGATTTGATTAGATCTCTGTATGGCATAACAGGAAAACATTTCTCAGTTTTGTTACGTGACTTTGTTACGATATTTCCTTCAACTTATTTATTACAACACAGTGAAAAGACATGTAACAGTGTTTGTGAAAGGACACATTTTTTTAGCAATATTCCATACTAAGAAATATTTGAAGATAATTAATAATGATTCTAATAAATGTAATAATAATGTTCTTCTTAGACAATAATCTTGAAAGAGCTGAGAATTTACTGAGAAACAGACCTAGTCTGTCTGTCAACATGCTGGTATTCACGTCTTTCATGTTTTAATTGAAGGAATAAATTTCAGGGAACCCACTTGTGTTGAAACTATTACATACGCATATCTGAGAAGAACTGATTCGGTTCACAACTTAAAGCAAGACAGACATAAACAATCTTAAGGGACCAGAAGACTCAGCAAAACAGTTCCAATGTTTGTTGAAAGCAAGCTTTGACACTGTGAACAGACGATGACAGGATGGGCCTAGCAACAGCTCTCCAAGATGTCACAATTTGATGTATTTGTAAACAAACAACTCTACAAACAATGTCAACCCTGTTGACCACACATGTCTAACCCTTGTTGTGTGAGTTGAAAATAATTTGCAACTGAAAGTTGTAGATGGTTTCTTTATAAGAAATGGAAAAGACTACAATTCAGAGAGTCTATATTTTCACGAGTACATACTACCAAACGACATCCTTTCAAAGAACATTTTAATTTCACCTCATATTTCAAATTTGTATCTTTTTCTATACTTCCTGTACATAATAAGTAAAAAGAATACAATTTCTTGACAAGTTAGGAAGAAAATATTTCTTTGACTAAACACCGGAACAAAGCAATTTTGCATTGTATCATAACATGTGTGACTGACAGCAGACATTCACTGCAGTCTGTTGCATTATGGGAACTTGACCTGACAAGATGAGGTTCACCAAACTACATGTACCAAAAACATGACTTGGAAACATGAACTGAATCCCTGCCATACTTCCTACCTCTGACTATCATATACTGTATTTACAATGGCATATACACATTAATCAAATGTTAAGTGGAACATGAATTCAAACACTGTACAAGGGCACCATGCACTTATTATTGAAAAAGATCAGATAAATATCATTATGGTAAAATGATCATATCGTCATCAAATATGGGAATCCATGCATTACGTAGATATCAACTCTACATCTGTTATCTCACTGTCCCACAGACAGTCTTATTTTGCATAAATTACATCTTTCACAATAACAATAGACTATCATTCAAATGTTTGACATTGTTAAACATAATGCAACTTTTATATCTTGTCTTCTCAATCTATTTGTCATCATCCAAAACAATACATTTGCCATGGATACAGACAATGCAGCTTATGGTTGTCAAAAGTACTGCAAAATTTCTGAAGGAATGCAATTTCTGAATGCAGAATCTTGCTCCCTGTAAACATAGACCCTCAAGAAAAATGTTTTTTTCTCGAGGATTTACGCTATAAAACATAAATTCTCATGTAACTTGTCACGACACACCGAAGAAAATGATTGTTTCTTTGAGTTACACGGTGTCTGTAAACTCGGCAACCAATACACAAATAATTCAAATTATTTTCTACATGACTTTTGATGCCCAAGTTAGCATTATGATTCTGCTCTTGGGTCAAAATTCAAATTTGAATTTTAACTCAAAATCTCAATGTTACTATAATTTTACCACATCTGATGAACCTGGTTGAAATACTTTGCCACCCACTTAAATTTTCAGACCTATTTTTGATGTTCTACATGATACGTCGTCTAATACGAATGCTGGACTTCCCCTGTGTTATCTTGGCATACATACTGCCTACATTATATCAATAATTCACCACACAACTATGAAACAAGGAAGCCATAAAAAACAGCAAATGTCCAGGTCCTAGATGACATGTGTGGCAAAAGTCACAGCTGTCTTATTCATGCTTTCGTGAAAATTATAAATTAATTTCCTGCCCAAGACCAATGTGCAGTTGTCTCAAAGATTCCGACAATGAAATTGAGATGAGAACATCCAAGTTTATTGCAAGGTGCTAAAAGTAGGTTGTTGGAAGTTTCAGCAGTTGTTTAACCCTTTGAGGGCCAAAGTCTATTTTTGTCCCCTTTATAAAAAATAAACCCCAGTCAATTTTTCTCAGATTTTTGCCAAAATTTTGAGAAAAAACTCTAGCCAATGAAACGTGATGTCCATTTGGTCCAAAATTATCAAAAGATTAAAGAAAAGTTCATAATAAAAATAGTGACAATGTCACTGGTCGCTCCCATATAGTTATCAAAACAAGCTAAAATCAAGCTAAAAGATTTTTTTATCACAAATAGAAACAATTCCCCCAATAAAATAAAATTATACAAATTTCACCAGAATTTGATCAAATCTTACTGACGTCACCCGTAAAAACCTCTACACTAAGTTTCAACTCAATCGGACGTGTGGTTTCAGAGTTAAAAAAAAATTTTTGATCAAAAATGAAAAAAATAGCCAAAAATGCAAATATGCAAATTTCACCACGATTTGCCCAGATTTGAGAAAGGTCACTCCTATGCACTTCCATACCAAGTTTCAAATCAATCAGACTTGTGGTTTCAGAGAAGATTTTTTGACCAAAAATGGAGAAAATTACAAAAAATTCATGAAAAATAGCAAGTCCAAGATACTGACCAAAGATGTGCACAATCATTTCAGGTCAGCCCAAAGTACTTACATGCTAATTTTTCATCTAATCTGCTCAGTGGCTATTGAGATTTTCAATAAAATGTAAACTTGTAAACATATATACATATGGCTATGGGAGCTAACAAACGACCCAATGGTCGACAGAGCTCTGCTGTGTTATGAAGAGAGCAACGTTTTGTGATATATGTATTGATTAAGAAGGTTGAGATCTTTGATAGCTCATTTCAGGATGGCCTGACCTAAAATGGCAAAATTAGCTGCAAAAATACAAAATTGATGATTTCATCATAATTATGTATAAAAATGTATACCAAATATCAAAGCTATCACATGAGTAACTTTTGAGAAACAAATATTTTGACCAAAACGGCAAAAACTGACCCAAAAATACAAAATTGAAGATTTCATCAAATTTCACTATATCACACTAAGAGAACCCCCAGGAACCTGTATACCAAATATCAAAGGCATCAGACAAGTAGTTTTTGAGAAACACATTTTTTGACCAAAAATGGCAAAAATTGCACCCAAAATACAAATTGCAGATTTCATCATATATTCTGTATATCATATTTAGTTTATCTGTAGGAACCTGTATACCAAATATCAAAGCTGTCAGACGAGCGGTTTTGATGAAATAAATTTTTGACCAAAAATGACAAAAAAATTCCTTAAAAATACAGATTTGCTTATTTCATCACAATTTGAACAAATCCAAGTTGGGCTATCCCTAGGGACCTGTATACCAAATATCAAAGCTGTCAGACGAGCGGTTTTGATGAAATAAATTTTTGACCAAAAATGACAAAAAAATTCCTTAAAAATACAGATTGGCTTATTTCATTACAATTTGAACAAATCCAAGTTGGGCTATGCCTAGGGACCTGTATACCAAATATCAAAGCTGTCAGACAAGCGGTTTTGATGAAATAAATTTTTGACCAAAAATGACAAAAAAATTCCTTAAAAATACAGATTTGCTTATTTCATCACAATTTGAACAAATCCAAGTTGCGCTATCCCTAGGGACCTGTATACCAAATATCAAAGCTGTCAGACAAGCGGTTTTGATGAAATAAATTTTTGACCAAAAATGACGAAAAAATTTCTTAAAAATACAGATTTGCATATTTCATCACAATTTGAACAAATCTATACCAAATATCAAAGCTGTCTGACCAGCGGTTATGAAGAAGGAGATTTTTTACCAAAAACGCCTTTTTTGGCACTAATTTGCATATTTTTGGCAATGACAACTTCATTTGAACAAAATCTCATCTACAGCCCATCATCCATGTACACACCAAATATCAAGATGAAATGTGCAGCGGTTTTGGAGTTTTTGATGTTGACGGACAGACATACAGACATACAGACATACAGACATACATACATACAGACATTTTCCTAGCCTATAAGAATAGCTTCCATTGCCATATATACATATGGCTATGGGAGCTAAAAATTGGTAAATTTTGCACTAAAATTTTGGTGGGAGAAAAGTACAGCGCTCAAAGGGTTAACATCAACATTTGAAAACAAAGTCTGATCGATGAGTTGCTATCAAGCCATACATGGTTTCCATGACATCAACCTTGTACACAGCACCATTTTGCACTAGATACATCAATTAGTAAGTGTCTGCCAAACTCCTCTTCCCTTCAGGTAGAACACGCCTCAGGGCAGACATTCAGACTCTTCAGACTTTTCAATTCTTTTCAAATCTACCGCTTGTGGGGGCTCATTTTAAAGCTCTCGCAGTTAGAATAATTTTCACCCTCCTAGTTTTTCAAAATTCATAAATTTTAGTCCCCCCACCCCCCACCCCAGAGTTATTACAGGGATTGTGGCCATTTTGAATTTAAAATTTGGTAAGTGTTAGGTCATTGTTCCTCCCAAGTATCAACTTTGTTCAGTGACCCCTGATTTTTATTATTGATTTGGTACGAGAATGGTTGAAAAAGTTTGAATATGGGTGTAAGTCTTTCACTTTCCAGGCACAAACAACCATAACCCTTTGAGCGCTGTAATTTTCTCCCGCCAAAAATTTAGTGCAAAATTTTACCAATTTTTATGAATGTTTCTGTGATTTTTTGATAATTTTGGACCAAATGGACATCACATTTCATTGGCTACAGTTTTTTCTCAAAATTTGGCAAAAATCTGAGAAAAATTGACAGGGGTTTATTTATTTATGTAAGGGATAAAAATAGACTTTGGCGCTCAAAGGGTTAACACAATGTGTTGATCAGGAGTGCGTTTCAATAATTTATAAATTATATATAATAAACCATGACCCTTTATCGATTTTACATACAAGTATTTACTAACCACATTGCATGACTTTGTGTGGGAATAAAGTTATGTATGACATCATAATTTGTAATACACCTGACATAATAAAATATCTTATCTTTGGAATGTATTATTCACTTCCTTATATAATGGACATTGTTTCAATAAGAGTTCAAGAGTTATTCCGAGTATGTACAGATCAGTCACAGACAAGAATTTCACAGTGGATTTGGTACGGCTGCTTGTTTACACTGACAGCATATCTTGTTTACAGTAAACACCAAGTATACAACACTGCATGAATGTCACATGTACTGATAGATCTGTTGATGTGGATTAAATACATGAAATAATGATTATTACAGGCAGAACCAGTCTATGTACATGCACACTGTCTTTGGTGCAGGCTGGTGTTACAACCCTAATCAGGCCAAGTCAGTGAAACTCAGTAATGTCTGTAGTAACCATCCAAGTCTATTGACACATACTATGTTCAGGTGGATTTTATGGGGCTGTAACTGCCAAACTGAACACCTACTACACTGCATTCCTGCTGTACATGGCAAATTGGTGCAAATAGATTTTGAATAAATATAGTTTTTTACTGTATTTGGCACGGTATTTTATAGCAGTATTGGTTGGTAAAAATCAAATTTACAGTACAGTATCTGCATTTACAGGGGCCTTTTAACCCTTTCACCCCCAGTTCCCTGTGTACACGTCCAACTTTACCATAGAAAACAATGGATTTGGGACAAACCATGGTGGTGATAGGGTTAAGTATATTGAAGATTTTGTTAAAAAGCAATGTAAGGGACCTGTTATGATTTTAACAACCTTGATGGTGAACTTGGCAGGATATGGATTAAATCTTCCCTCCGTCTGAGAAACTCCTCAAATCAATTTAGGAATATCTAGAAATTTCTTTGCATCAGTTCCATACCAGTGCATGTAATAATATGCCATATTTCCTTGAGCCAAAGAGAAATTACTTCAGTCAGCGTCGCGTAGGTTTGACTCTATTGTCACATTGCTGTGCACTGTCCTATTCCAGACCCAATCCCACATACATGTTTCCCACGCAAGTTTCATAACAGAGGGAATGTAATTACCGAAATTCCGTGAGTGACTGAGTGACTCATTTTTTCTCAGAAACTCTGAGGATATGAGACGTACACGGCACATGAGAATCCCCCAAAGTGTTTCAAAACAAGTTATGATAAACCAGTGCCATATGTATGTCAATATGGGCCGAATGTCACAGAGAGTTTGTGAACTCCCTCAGCAAGACTCAGGAAATCATTAGATACAGTCTATGTGTGTGCAGAACGTATACATCAAAGACGTTATTGGTTCATGGCCCTCACAGGCCTGCAATGCTGAAACATCAAAGAATTAATACTTTTTATTGGGCACGGCTGATGGAGAGTACAGCTGACGTTTCATCATACCATTCCATTTTAGGCTTTGAATAAAATCCATTAGACACATGTGATGTATGTCCGTCGACATTCCTGGCAGTCATGACACTTCGCTAGCCCAGCTGTTCTACCAAGCGTCAATGAGATGTGTTGACCGCTCTGTCACACTCCATAGGGTATACTGTACCAGATCTGATGTACCGTCCAGCAATCATTTTACAAAATAAAATAGTCTGTGTGAATTTCTGAGGAAAACATGTCTGTATGAAAATACTTGACATAGCCGTGTCCATCGATACTCTAACATGCCATTGGGGTCATGTTTTGTGACATTCTCAACAAAGCTATGTCTACACTGTATGAGCATGTGCCATAACTAAGATGCACCCATGCTTCAATATTACTAACAACACGTGCATTGATTTGTACACAGACCATGAGCAAAAGTAGATAATTTTTAATTTTCATCAAAAGATTTTGAAATTTCTAAAGCAGCTTTTTCACTACACAGGCCACAATGGTACATGTACTCTAGTAGAATGTAAGAATAATATGTTCACGTGGAATTTGGCCCAGGGATTATTAAAGTTTACTATTCCAATTTGTCACCTGCTTCAATTAATACATTTTAAAAAAGATTTAGTGCTTGGCAGCTTTTTAACACAGCACATGTACTGAACGGTATTATGACCGGATGCCAGTGACTTGCAAATCTATGTGTAAGACAAGTACACTGGTAACTACTCTCACTGCTTGCCAACCAGCAAAATACATTGGGTCTTTTTAATTGGATTCTCAGAATGGTACAGTTCAAAGGTCATCATTGACAAAAAATCAAGATTAATTAATGACAGATTTATGCAAATTTCAGTGATATGATTTCAAATAGGATTTGAGAAAATTTCCCGTAGGTAAGATCATCTCTGGACATCACATGTTATGTATACATGTATCTGCCAATAATTTCATGGAATACCATGACACAAATATGTATATATTTTTTGCTTTTGGGTATTTTCAGTCTTCTTCAGTTACTAAGTACACTGCCATTTGTACATGCATGGAACCTAGATGACCTTTGACCTACGAATTGACAACACCAGTATCTTGTAGCTTTACCCTCTAGCCTGAATGAAATAAATGAGCAATTCAGTCATCTTCACATGGACATTCAAAGGTTTCACAGAAAGTTTTGCGGTAACCGTCATGGGTTTTGGAACACACAACCTGATAATGAGTGATACATAAAAATATGTACTGCCTATCCATTTACGACATGTTCTTTTCACTGAATTAACCATTTTGAGCTCCAAATTCAATTTTTGCTGTCTTTATGAAATGTAACCCTCACAGTATTTGTTCAGAATTTTTCCCAAATTTTTGATCAAAAACTGTAGCCAATGAAAAGTACTGTCCATTTGGTCCAAAATTGTCAAAACAATTACACAAAATTCATAAAAAGTTGGTAAAATTGTGCACAAAAATTTTTGGCGGGAAAATTTACAGCACTCAAAGGGTTAACTATCTGATACTTCATACTGAATATGGAAGATTATATGAATGTTTTTAATTTCTATAATTACCATTCATTTTAACATCATCATTATAAATGAGTGTCACTTTCCTTGATTAATAACGCAATACCCCATCCATCCATCATAACAACAGCAAGATTCAAAACCCTAGACTTGACCTGAGAAAATATTTGCGAGTGAACATCAAATCCACGACACCGAAGGTTAAATTATGGAAATACCAACACGTTTACTGTACGGCCTTCAGGAGAGATGCAAATAAATAACCAGAAAAGTACAACACTATTATTTCCATATTATTTCAGGAAAACTCCCCACTGACATTGCAGAATACACACAAGGGACAATCTGTATTGACATGAGTTGATAAAATATGAGTGTAACAGTCTTCTTTGTCTATACAATATTTAGTCTGTACTGTCAGGCCAGTTACGGTCCGCATCCCAAACTTATTTTCTATTTATGGACCTAACAGTACAGCTTCATTGGGCTGGCGTGACATGATAAATATTGAAATTAATTTCTGATGTGAAGACAATTAATGTAATGAGCCAACATCTGAAGTGTAATAATTGTACAAATGAAGCCAAAAGTGACCTAGGGGGATTGCAATAATTTATGCAGGTCAATAGATCGTATCTCCTTGAAGGATGCAGTATGATGTTTCATTGACTGTGTTTTTCAAGATCATAATTCACATTGAGAGATTATAATACCCCCCGTATGTCAAACACTGGCCAAGAGGCTGATATGAAACGAAACACTCACACGAAATGTATGTACTGCTTGCTGGTTTAGCTTAAAGCCGCACTTTTCAATCCCAGGTTCTCGCATTAGTGGAGTTCTCCTCCCAGTCAAACACATGGCCAGTACGATGTTTGATTTCTATAACATTAATTACACAAACTGGTCTCAACCTTTTGTCACATTCCTGCAAACAGAGTTTATGCAAGCTTTTGATTGACGGTCTGTTCAAATCGCCAACGGTCATTGATTCCCTACAAGAAACACTTGAATTTCCTAAAAAATTGTCTTCCAGTCGTGTTAGACTTTGAATATAACCACAGAGTTCGATGTGCAGCAACTTCACGCTGACCGCTTGGCAGTCTGTCTGTGTATTTGCGGCCGGGGAAAACTAAAAAGTGGCATTTTGTGGAGCGTGTACCCGCGTGTTGCCTGTTTGGTGTCCACTTACACAATGAACGCCACCATACCTTGGTGCCCTTTTAAAGGGAGGCTACGCCTTTAAGGGCATGAGTGCGATTACTGGGGATGGTGTCCTAATATGTCTCGGATGAACTCTCAAATTCTCCAGTCTAATCAACCTTGGGGCATTTGAGGAAACTGCCCCGAGCGTGTAATATTGCAGCGAGACTAACCATAACACTAGGGACATATTTGTGATGATTTTCAAAGTAATATTGAAAAAAATTCATTTATTTCAACTAACAATGTTTGTACAGCAAGGTTAGTACAGAGACACAAATTTCTTCTGTACATGTATATTTACACCTTGTATGCACCACACAAAAACAGAACTAACGTTATCTACAATATCATGACCATTGTACTGCAGAGTTTGATAATTATTCCTAATTACACGATATCATTATCACAGAACACTGAGCATTAGGGAGTTATCAAAACTAATGTTTGTATTAAGCCATATTGACTTGCTCTATATTAATGATTAAAATTCTAAAAATTAAAATTAATAGTATGAACATTGTGTCTGGACAAGGCATAGCTACATAGTATATCAGAAAATATCCAAACGGCATATTAATTATTGAATCTAAAAATGGTTACTGTTAGACTTGTGATGTCTTACGGTACTGTCTTTGCACTAGTTAGTAGTTGATAAAATGATAAAATTTCAATTTGCTTATCTAAATTGCTAATTTATGAATTATTTTGGGGGAGGGGGATTTCCCCCTTTACCAGAAAATTTAGGGGGGATTTCACCAGTTCATGTGTTCTACTTGTATCTCTTAGGTGTGAATGGCGCCATTTCATGGGGGAGGGGGATTGGGGTAGTCCCACCTTGACAAATTATTAGGAGGTGTCATCATGTCAACAGAGGAAGAACCCCCCCCCCTCCCCCTGTATAGAAGAAACACTGTGTAAGGTTAGTACTGAGGAGTGTTGTTATTTACTCAAAATATAATTCTTTTTGAAGTGAAGTTATTAAAAGGATGCAGAGCATTGCCCACACAAGAAAAAGTTCAGACTAAACCGCTCAGTACCGCCACGAACATACGGCATGATGGGAGACAAGAACATGTAATCGGTGCAAATGTAATGGTTTACAACGCTACTGAATTTACATTGTACAATTTTGACACAATGAAGTTCTTACAATGAATAGAATTTGCACGGTCTTATTTTAAGAAAATTGAAAATTCTAATTTTTTCTGTAGCGTTAAAGGCCAGGGCTGGGTATAAATAGCAAGCTGCCCCTGATGGAGTTTAGTTCATGCAAAGCGTGGCTTGGGTGGCATCACGCTCGATCACTCCGTAAAAACCATGCCAAAATGGTCACAGGCGAAGAAACGATTTAAAATATGGAAACTTTAACATAATCTGTTTCTCTGTGACCCTTAACTTTATTTTTTTATTTTGAAAGAGCAGAGATGAAAGTTTACTTGCTATATAAAGTTTGAGCCAAAGTTTAAATCTTTCACTTTCAAGGCGCGTACTACCTTAACTTAATGAGGTTAAACACTGCCCTAGAAATAATTAGGACCATGTCATATATAATCATGAAAGATGGTACGCTATCTATGTACAGTCCCAGGCTTCCAGCTCCACGCTGATCAAAACCTGTAAGTGTGCTTTATATATAGTACAGTAAATTTACACAAAGGATATTTCCAAAACATATCGGCATATCCATTTTGTTTTTTCAAAACAACTTTTAAAAACAGTTAATGTGAAAATTCCATGACCAAATATTTTGTCTTGACGCTACTGAATATGGAGAGAGAGTGTTCGTACAAGTATTTCATTCGGAGTCTGTCTACCTTGTCCCACAGGGATCACTGTATGTAGGTCACTGCATGGCTATTTGCGTGCCGAGACTGGCCACTTTACTGCTGTTGAAAATTCCTGCTATGTGAAATGGCATTCCGTAGGGTTCAGAGGTCACAAAGGTTCAAAGGTCATGGTACAGTGCTTTGGGAAAAGCAGTGTGGTAAATGTTACATTGTTACGGAATATGGAAAGAGTGAATTCTTCCATTGAAGTTATCCATTCATAAATAATTTCTCTAATAACAAATATCACATTGTCCCTATCTCAATACAAATATTTCATTAACCCTTTGAGCACTGTAATTTTTCCCATCAATTATATATCAGGGCAACATATTACCAATATTTATGAATTTTTCTGTCATTTTTTTAATAACTTTGGACCACAACTTTCCATTGGCTACAGTATTTGACCAAAATTTTGGAAAAGTCTGAAAAACTATCTCGATCTGAAAAAATACCGTCAAGGACAGTGTGCTCACATTCAGTTTGAATTGGTCCATTCACGAAATATTTAACCAGAAAAACAAGAATGACAAAAGCAAACAAGGTCTGTAACTTTACTTAGGTACTGGAGGTCATCTTTAGGAACATGCATATCAACTTCTATAGCAATGGGACAAGCAGATCCTACATACATAAGCCAATGTCAACAAAAAAATTAGCCAGAGAAGGCTTGACAAAAAGAAAAGGTTGGAAGAGTGGGGAAAAAATGTACAAGGGATCTGTGTGTATGTATGTGTGTGTGTATGTATGTATGTATCATGTATGTATGTACGTACGTGCGTACAGTATGTCCGTCAACTTCAAAAACTAACGAACCACTGTTCTTTTTAGCGCGGTATTTGGTCTGTGGATGCATCCTGGGCTGTAGATTGGATTTTGTTCAAATGAAGTTTGCAGTGCCCAAATTATGCAAATGAGCTTAAAAAAAAGTGAAAATGGTCAAAAATCAGTAACTCAAGAACCGCTGGTTTGATTGCTTTGAAAATTAGTATGCAAGTACCTTAGGTTAGTGTTGACAAGTGAATTCTGGTGCAGACTAGACCGAATAGGACAAAAACTGTGCATTTTACATGTACAGAAGGTACGTTGACAAGCTAAGGTCGTGTCAACATGCTTTGTGGAGTTGAAGATGTTACGATTGGCCAACAAAAGGAAAAACGAAAAACAATCACATTACTGCTACTGGCCCGTGAAACAGTAGAATTTTTTTCAGAATTAGCAACCCTCCCAACTCATACATGTACTGACATGATTGTAAATAGAAGTAGGGCTATCGGTTAAAGTTATGGAAACAGACGACTGTGCAACATTATGTCATTTCTTTGTTGTGTGTGAAACTGAAAAATTACAAATGTTCATATCACACTGTGAAATTTGACACGTCTTGTCGGTAATTGACCATTTGACTCACAGGTCACGACAACAATAGCGTTTGTAACTTTCATAAACAAATGTCACAAATCCTTTCACCCTGTCTATATTGATAAACAGTCTACAGTTTATTCAAACATAAGTGCATAATATAAGTCAAGTTTTCTCAGGAACATCACCATAATACTTTGCACCATGAAATATAATTAAACGTCACGACTGGGTTGTCAAAAACATTTTAACCAAAATTTCAGTATAACATTTTACAAATTCTTATAAATTTTTCTGTATTTTTTCGATAGTTTTGGACCAAATGGACAGAACTTTTCATTGGCTATAAATTTTGACCAAAATTTGGGGAAAAATCTTACAAAAATTTTTCTAGATCTGAAAAAAGTTGTTGAAGTTACATTCTATGAAGGCAACAAAAATGGACTTTGGTACTCAAAGGGTTAATAGGATTTAAAGAACTCTTTCCCACATTGATCAAACTAGATTTCAACATAACATGAATTGACTGACACAGGATCAAAATATTCTTGTGTATTATCAGATTCTAGTCACAGTTTACATACACACAAATGATAAATTTAGACTCAAGTTTACAATTTTTGCTGCGTACAATATGGACGAGAGAATACATGTGTATACTCACGTCAACACACAATTCTATACACACGCCGAACCAGACAATTACATAGATTCCAAAACTACTTTTGGCATTCATAAATCAAGTCGCAGAGACCTAATCAAAGATATGTATACATGTATGTATGCAAAGGATGTGCTGTAGACTTCTGATAGCGACAAATATGTCAGCATCCATTCAACGAACACGGGGTGTGGACTTCAAAGACCTAGGGGGTCACTCTCTTATTTTAGAGTTCATGAAACAAACTTCCTTTGAAAACAATCAAACTGTTGCACGGGAGAGGCAATGACTTCCTGACATTGATACACAAATAGGCCAGTCTGGCATACACTCACTGTCAGGGACTCTCTCTATGACTACATTGTTGTAGACACAGAATAAATTTTAGATACAGGTCAAATTCCTACACTTCACTTGCACTGGAAACGCTTTGAGCGCTGCAATTTTTCCGACCAAAATTTTAGTGCAACATTTTGCCAATTTTTGTGAATTTTTCTGTATTTGTTTCGATAAATTTGTAGCAAATGGACATCACATTTAACGGACTACACTTTTGAATCAAAATTTTGGCAAAAATCCGATAAAATTTGACTGGGCGACAAAAGGCAATAAAAATTGACTGTGGCACTCAAAGGGTTAAAATTTTAATAGTATTTGCATTATCTTATTCAATTGCATTATATTATTCTATAAACTTGTATATCTTCTCCTTTTGTTAAATGTTATGTTGATAACAGATTATTATCTTTGCCAACATAACAGCATTGTTATAATATGTAAATTGTAATCTATAATTGTTGATGCATGAATTACAAGTTCACACTCAAATCCATTTGTCAACAATAGCATTAGTGATTACACATGTACACGTACATTTTAGAGTTGAAAAGTTGAACACCATGCAATTGACCTTGACTTTCAGAGTACAACAAAAATCTGTGTTTTATACAGAAATCTGTTTTTCATATCTTACTACCAGTTAAGGTGGTTGGAAAGGCTATTTTTGCACAAATTCTTTTCTCAGAGTTAATGTCAAGTTTCAAGTGTTAGAATCAAGATATTTAGTTCAAATTTTCAGGATAACTCCCTTAGTTAATATTCTCTCCAAAGAATATGAAAATTGTATATTTGCAGCCATGATTTTGAAATATGACACCAGTAAATATTAAAATTTAATTTTTCATATTTTTTTACATATTTGAATTTAATAATAATTGGATAGTATCAATATTACCAAATTAGTTATAAATATGTTGACACTATTTATTGTAAGATTTGTACGGCAGGATTTGTAAATAAAATTTGTTTTTAAGATTTTACATGGGTTTATATATCAAAAAATTATTAAAAATTCTTTCACATTTCAAAATGTGATTTTTCAAAAAGTACTTCAAATACAGGAAAATTGTGCCGTACAAATCTTATCTGTAACCTTGTTAATAGGCTGTAAAAATTTCATGTCCATATCTCATTTCAAAGTTGGATTAAATTGGTATACAATTATGTAGGAAAACTGTTATTCTGTCAAAAATGTTGAAAACAAGCCATATTTGCACCCCCCCTTTTGAAGTCATAGAGCACTTTTTTTTGGTCAATCTCACTTTTGACACCTCTTTGACACTCAAAGAATCTAAAAATGCATTTACAATAGCAGTCACTCACTCTGAATGCCAGCACCACCTTGTCAAACTTTCCTGAAAAACAGCAAATAATGACTTTCCCTTTTCAAACATTTTATTAACAGCTAGGGGACCTCTACCATAGTTAATACACTAAGGACTCCCCAACTTCTTCTTATTTGGTCAGTTTTTCAGAAGTTTTAACAGGCTATAACTCTGCGATGCCTTTGTGCCCAAATGTCTAGTTTTTTTTTATTCCACAGAGAATGTTGACTACTTTTATATTTTAATAGTTTTGTTGAAATTTATAACTGACGCTCTAGCCTTTCCAACCACCTTAAGTGAAAAGAATTCTCAACCTTCGTTTTCACTGTCCCTACACTTGTTCTGAACTCACATTAGTAAACAATATTGCAGATATAACACTCAACTACGATAACACCAGCCTAATTGCTGCATTTGTTGAACAATAAACTTGGCACAAAACATACCAAATACAAACATATACTGACATGAACAAACACACTTATTCCTCAAGTGCCTTACAAAGTTCTCATATCAATTTGAGTTCAAGTGACATGCTGTAATTTCCCCCCTTGAAAATTTTGCATCTACTTTCTGATCAACTTCCACTACTGGTGGATATATAATACTGATGTAATAAATCACACCCTGCGATGGTAAACCACGAGATTTTGACCAGGTCACGACATACGTGCATGAGTGATAGCGAGTGCATATATGAAGTGAACTGGTCAAAATTGAGAGGTATACCGTCACTGGGTGTGATTTATTGCTATTATATCATAACAGTATATAATATTGAAATTCTGGCATGGAACGTGCAAAAAGGATTTTTGCTCCTACCAAGAGCTCGCACATGTGCTAACTGTGCTATATCGACAATATACATGTACCATGGTAATTGGTTTATATTTTCACGTCTCGACCAATCAGATCGGTGTATTTGTGCCATCAATATGATATCATTTCTATCATTAATCATCATTACTTAAGAAACTTACATAAAAAGAGTTGCAAATAACTTTCTGCCCACCTGCTTGGGACAGCAACATTTTTGATCGGGCAGGTTAGAATTTAATAGTTCCCTGGTCGCTGGGCAGAGGAAATAATTTTTTTTTTTGTTTGCTTAGATCAGAGGTGAAGTATTTATGGATATAATGTGTGTACAGTATGTGAGAGATAATTACCAGGACAGGTGCAATTTTGCTCAGGGAAGCAAGTTTTGAAGATATATCTATCCGGACATCTGCTTGTTATGTTCAGTGAATTTCCTATACTGTATAAATCACTGCACAATGTCTGTACATATTCAGTGATTTCTGACACACAATGTTACCATTTAGCTCAGCCATCTTTCCCAGTACATTCTGATGTTGAAAACATAATATTAACCCTTTGAGCGCTGTAATTTTCCCCCGCCAAAATTTTAGTGCAAACTTTTACCAACTTTTATGAATTTTTCCGTATTTGTTTCATAATTTTGGACCAAATGGACATCGCATTTCATTGGCTACACTTTTTCCTCAAAATTTTGGCAAAAATCTGAGGAAAAACTTACTGGGGTTTATTTTATAAAGCAGGGCTCGACGCAAGGTCAAATCATTCACTAGCCCGAAGGACTAGTAGCAGTTCACTTTTAGTAGTCCTCAATGAAATCTACTAGTCCTGCTCAAGCAAAGCCAAATGTTGCTCTCATGTTGTAAAGAGGTGTATATGAACGTTCTCATATTTTTTGTCGCAAAGATTTTTAAACCCAATAACTAACTTTCATGCAAGACTAGCACATTTGCCTACTGCAAAGTGTTTAGCTTTGAATCACATATAAACCACAAAAATAACCTGAAAGAAATGTCCTGTGCAGGAGGAGAGGTCATGAAAATAGCCTATTGCCATCAAGAATAAAATCAGACGTAGGAATGATTTTGTTTGAAAATTCTTCATAGCTCAGGTAGTGCGCCATTAATTTGCAAAGAGCATGTTTGTTCATGGTGGGGACAGATTTGTTTCTCCAGAACTGAAATTCATACAGCCATTCACAAATGTTCCTGTGGAGTGCCTTCATATTTTTGACATATATCACATTTTAAAATTGACCAGCTTGTGGGGAGGACCTCTCATTTGTAATAATGGTTTGTGAAAAATTTTGTTTTTAATTGTAAAAATTTGCATTTTACCATTTCATGTGCTTGTGTTTTTTATGAGTTTTTGCCAGTTACTGGTAACAAAATGTGATTAGCACAAAAATAACCAATGACTCCCAGAAGTGATTGGATACAACAGTCTGATACGCCCATTTCATACGTTGTTTTTTCACTACTGTTTTAAGGTTCACTTCACTATTATTGCCCCAATAATTTACTTTTCCACTAAAATGGCAAAACAATAAGTTGCTAGCACCAAGTTATTATCTGTGAGGAATTCCCTCACCTGTACAAGTAGCTGTGATATCGCAGCGGTACTTGTGGCGTATATCGAACGCGCTCGGTTCATTGGGGTCATCGCCACACAGTCCCGCTGCGAGCCAAACCATAGGCTTCGTTGGCAGTTTACAACGAGACCGACCGGTATCGTACATTTAGCTCGCAAAATAATAAAATAGATAAAGCATGTAATAAATAGAATTATACCTACTGTACCACTGACTATCTGAGACTCATCTTCTACTCCTGTCAACGAGCCCGACCGTGACAACATGTATTTTCGACCGTTTTTCGGTGAGTCGTCGATGGTTCCTGCTTGAATTTGAACTTTTGACCTCCAAAGTATTCACTGCGTTGTACGCGCGATCGAGCAAACATCGTAGAACCCGTCGACGGCTCACAAGAATGGTCAAAAATACGTGTTCTTATCTTCAAGGAAGTTAGCAGGCGTACAGAATGAGTCTCAGATAGTCAATGATAAAGATGATACAAGTTTATTTATTCAAAGGCTAATGTAGTTCATTATTTTGCAAGCTAAATCTACGATACCGGTCGGTCTCGTAGTAAACTGCCAACGAAGCCTATGCGTTGGCTCGCAGCGGGACTGTGGCGATGACCTCAATGACCCGAGCGCGTTCGTTACACGCCACAAGTACCGCTGCGATATCACAGCTACTGTACAAGCAGTAGCAACTTGCCATAGCACTGTTTTGGCAAGCTGGATGGCTCTTTTTAAGATCAGCTTCAATCAAGCTAGGGGGTCTTGACTATATATGGAGGTCAGCATGTGGAGGCATTCTAAAGCAGGGTCAAGGTGGCTACGAACTATCGGAGGTGTTGTTTGGGAATGCCCCTGAAGAAATCTTGAGAAAAATCTTCTTTGAAAGGCAAGGATACAGTGTTTGAACGAAATTGTGGGGTTGCTCATGTTTTTAGGCGAAGTGATGAGCTTCAAGCAAACCAAAATACACGACAGGCAGACAATTCCGTTTGATGCTCAGCGTTGAGCAATGTTTCTCGGGGCCATGTTACTGGCATTTACAGTACAATTTGATTCTCCGTAGCAGGTAATAACTGTTTCATTTTAAGTTGGTGATCAATAAAGTTTGCTTCACTGTTTCACTGTCCATATTGTTTGGGTAAAAGTTAGTTTATTTTTATATAAAATGATCGAGGCTTGGTTCATTCTTATCGAATGAGTGGCCCGGCGTCCCATTAGTTTTGTTTGTAGCGATAAACTTTCCGGGACAACTACGGAACTTGAAAATTGCACTAGTCCGCAGGACTACCTCCGAAGACATTTTTACTAGTCCTCTTGAAAATTTA
The DNA here is from genome assembly GCF_041260155.1 of Ptychodera flava. NCBI lineage: Eukaryota > Metazoa > Hemichordata > Enteropneusta > Ptychoderidae > Ptychodera > Ptychodera flava. Next base: position 217,813 of record NW_027248291.1, read on the forward strand.
CTAGCCTCGGGCTAGTGGGCTAGCGCTTATGTCGAGCCCTGTAAAGGGGACAAAAATAGACTTTGGAGCTCAAAGGGTTGGTTAATCTTCAATTTCTTGACAGCAGGACGTATCATGATATCATTTACAATATCATTTCCAATGAAAAGATTAAATTCTTAATATGCTATGCGGGGTCTGATTTATTTAACACGGAAAATAGCCCAATGAAGCCTTGTTAGGTTATTACATGTGTTGCGTTATGTATCAATAAATTTCTCGTTTCCTTCAGAGAAATCTGGAAGCCCTTGTCCCAAAGGTGTTATTTCCAAAGTGAAATACTGGCAGGCATATGTGCACCAGCAAATATGAGCTGCTGTTCTATTCAGAACAGTAAGCCAATGGTCTTGAAATGGCACTTTCCAATCCATGAACTGGAAAGTTTACCGTACGCAGACCGTATCAGGCAGAGTAAGAAGCCATTACACCAAACAAACAGAGAGAGTACTGTTGGACAGATAGCACAGCTTATGACCAACAAAGACTGACAATGGTGTCCCCGATGACAATACAAAACAGACATACCACTTTCTGTTCTGTGGAATTCCAAAATGCAGGCAGAGAGGTTTTGAGTTACACGCTGGTTTCCCAGGCATAGCAAAACAATGTTTTCACCAAAGAGATATGTAACCCTTGAACCCCCTTTATCGGTAAATGGGTCAAGCCAGTGCACTGAAAACAATAGGGTTATTCTATAGATGGGTGTGACTGGGGCTGCCAAACCCACCCAAGTTGTACATAGCCTTGGTGTGACAATATCTAAAATGTATTTACCAAGGATATATTTCATAAGTTGGTTTTACAATCTCTCTGTCAACAATGACAAAGCCATCAACAAAGAATTCATTTGTACGTGATGACAATTAACTATTGTTGTTGCAAATCTTGTTGTTCTGAGCCACTTTTCTTTTGATCTCAATTTCACGGTACATAACTAGCAGCAATGGAACTTTTGACTTCATTTGACATGAATAAACAAAGCAACATAACTCAGTATCGCTGACACTTACAGCCACACACAGACTACTCGCGCCTCCACTGTGACATGTCACTCATCACAAACGGACACTAAATTCAGTAGATTTTCGATCGGATTCGAGCTCACAATGTTCAGGACCCAGTCACCTAGCAAAGGCATCATCAGTCAAAACCAATCGGCAAAAATATTTTCTTTCACTGACATGTTTGAACTGAGAAGTTTCGCTGACTGACTCTGTGAAATGAGAAACTATCTAGATGATATTGACGTACGGCAAACTGAGACTGTGCAGTAAACACTAGGTAGAATACCTGGTATTTCAGATTCAGCTGTAGCAACTTCAAATAATTCAAGTGAACTTGAGTCTTGTAAGGACAAATGAATTCACCTCCCCCTCCTCCTGATTTTGCCAGTTTTACATGTACATGTGATACAGTGGTTTTGTTTCCCCTCCCCTCCTCCCAACCTCCCTGAGTTCATTGCTTCTCTTTCATAACTACTGACACTGTACACAGATTACAACCACACCAATGTATACAAGATGGAAGTCTGATACTGCAAAAGTTCAAGTAGCATAGTTATGTTATCAAAGACAACTGCCTTAATCATAAGATGTTACTATACACATGTTGTGTTTTTTGTTTATTTATTTGTTTGTTTCTTTTTGTTTGATTTTTGAAAGCTATGAAAATTCTCAAGTGTTTCCCCAGCATGGGATTCTGCCAAGGGTTTTCTCACATCATTCTAATGAGATTGCCATTGGCACATCAGTTAATTCAACTACATGTATGTGATAGGAAGAATGAAAGAATGTGAAGTTCCCTGCTCATTTATATACATTAAGACTAAAAAAATAATGCTGATGTTGTTCATACTGCAAAACAAACCAACAAATACAAATAAAACCATCCTAAAAATACCAAAAATAATTCTGGTAAAACTATTTATTTTAAATGGTAAAGTCAGATCTGAATTTTTTACAGTGGGGAGTAAAAGGTCGGGTTAAACAAGAAAAAAGAACACGAGTTCAGTTTAACCCTTTTCCTGCCAAGTCGGTGAAAATCCGCTTGAAATTCGGTGTAGCTAGAATCTAAGCAGCCACGGCCGTTATCCTGCCAAGGCGGTGGAAATCGGGCTACTTTTTGGTACCCCCTTTCCTGCCTAGTCGACGGAACTACGTGTAGCAAACCCTTGCTCGCGCTAGGGGTCGTTCGAGGACAGGTTTTGGGCGAGGAACGGCGTTTGCTCTCGAAATGGGTTCACAGAGAGTCCAACGACAGGGAAAGGTGCGGAAGCTACCCAGCCAGTCCCCCACCCCGGTGGGGGACTGGTTTTTTTGGGGGGGACGAGTAGCGTACTTGGCAGGTTAGCACGTTGACGTATTCTAGCGGAGTTTGGGTAACTTGGCTCTGAGGCACTACATAGATTGCGGCCGAAATTGACCGTCTCGGCAACGCTAATCTGTAAGGCAACCGCCTAAGACCGCCTCAGCTGGCGGTGCAATTTTTTGCCAATGGTGCGAGACGAAAATCACGGACTTGGTCCTGATTGACGGGAAGTGCGGACGGATTTGACGGACTCGGCTTTCTCTAAGGCAACCGCCTAAGACCGCCTCAGCTGGCGGTGCAATTTTTTGCCAATGGTGCGAGACGAAATCACGGACTTGGTCCTGATTGACGGGAAGTGCGGACGGATTTGACGGACTCGGCTTGATTAGTCCCTGACATGGAACTGATCCGAACGGACTTGAGCGACATTTGTGAAGGGTAACCACCGCTTTTAACCGACTTGTTACCTTCTCGAAAAGACTACCCACTCAGATGTCGGACGTTGTCGGCTGCACTTGGCTCTAGACGTTCAAGCCGTGCAACGAAACACACCGCCTCAGCCTTGCCATTCAGGAACATGGCCTCAAAATTTGATACCATTGTTCACCGACCTGGCGGCTGCGGTTAGGTGCGTGAACCGTTGTTCACCGACTTGTTACGCCTATGTTGTCCCTGTGAAGTTCGGCTAACGGCCGAGTCTAACGGGAGTTGGCAGACCTGTGTTTGGTTTATACCGTAGTATGACCGACTCAGGTAGAGGTACCTGTCGGTATATTCCGAGTTTTACGCACTCGGGCGTCAATGACGGGTCGTCATCACCGCTGATGACGTAGACGTGCTGGCCACGTTATTTGAAGGAGCCATGTTTGCCCAACGGACGAGGCCGAGACAGCCGTTGACAATTTTGGCATCCTTCATCTTTGACCGCCTTAGTTGGGTAAGCCGCTCGGCAGGCGACGGTTATGACCTAAACAAGCCGCTGAAGCACTGTTCGTTGCCGTACAAGAACGAGACGGCCAGTCCATTACTGCTTAATGGGCGATCTGTCGGGTTGGCTTGTCACCGACTTGGATGACAATACGCCCTGCGCAGGCGTACTTAGAAGGGACATGAGGTTAAAGATACGGGTTTCCCACCCGTACTAAACATGGGCTTGGGCCAACGTCCTTGGGTGGCAGTGCGCATGCCACGTACCCAGCTGGACGGAATGTCAAGTTGAGATGCTAATGACATTGACTATGTTATGCTAAGTGCTCGAGGGATTTGCATCGCAAATGAGTATTATTAGCATATCAAATGGTGCGGACAGGCAATTTACATGACGGGTAGGAATGTCAGCGCCGGTTGGTGGACTGATTGCCGTAGGTCCATTATAATAACAGGTGGATGCTATATTAACACCCCTGCGTCCAATCATGTCCAGGGCTTTGTTTCCCTGTGGCTTTAAAAGGGAGGGACCTGCTAGTCTGTCGACACTGTTCCAGACATGAGCTTGACGGACCGCAAAAGTTTTCTGAAGGCGAGCAGACGACTGAAGCTCAAAGATGCAGAGTCTCCGGGCGGTAGTGGTAGCGATCGTTGTGATGTCCCTAGTAAACGTTCTAAGAAGTCGGGCAAGAAACGCTCCCGTAAGGCGAAGCCATCTCCGGCTGAAAAACCCAGTGGTAAGCGTAAACGTAAGACCGATCGTTCTGCCGATGAGGATGATGACGGGTCACCGGTTGCCAGTGGTTCTCACCCGGCTGCTCCGGGAGAGACTACTTCACCTGCAGAGACTACATCTGCTCTTGTGGAGATACTTCACCTGCACAGACTACGTCTGCTGCTGCTAGTGAGACAGTGAGTAATGAGACGGCTGATGCCATTGGTTCTCCCCCGGCTGCTCCGGGAGAGACACCACCTGTTGCTACTATGAGCCCTCATCCTGCGTCAGGAGAGGTTCCTGTGCCCAGTGCGAAAGAGCTTGAGTCCTCGTCATCAGCAGAGGCTGCCCAGCCCGCTCCTGCCATAGTTTCGTGTGCTGCGATGTCCCCGCCGAAAAAGATAGTGCGGAGGGTTCGTTATCAGGATAGCCCACCTGATTTTGAGCCAGATATGATCCTTGATGCCGCTACGGGCGAGTTCAGGCCCAGACGCCCAGACGACGGTGATATCACCGCTGAGTCCGACTCGGAGGTTGACGAGGATGCGGCAGAGGACGATGACTTTTATGACAGGCAGTATGTAGGTGAGGCAAGCTCTGACGACGATGATGACGTTGCTGCTGTGTTGGCGGAGGACGACACCCCTCCTGTCTGGCGTATGTCGGAGACTACCGATGCTAATATATTTGAGGAGACGATTTTGACCATGAGAGAGGGACCGACTTTCACCTTGCCCAGCCACGCCACGCCCGTGAGCTCGATTACTTTTTTAAGTTTATTCCAGCTACACTGATCAGATTGGCCAAGGACGAGACTAATAAATACGCCAAATTCCACCACCAGCGACATATCGCTAGGAAAATAGATAAATACTGGCGTAACGCTGACTACCGAGAGGTGCAGGCGTTCATTGGCGTCTTAGTCTGTATGGGTATCGACCGTAAATCATCAGTGGAGGATTATTGGTCTAGCGATCCCTTTCTGAGAAACCAGGGTATTTCTACTGTGATTACCCGCAGTCGCTTTCAGCAGCTTATGCGATACTTTCATCTGGCAGACCCAGAGAACGATCCACGTCGTGATCCTGATGAGGCACGCCGCCGACGTCGGTGTCAGGAGGATCCCCTGTATAAAATCAATCCATGGATGGAGCCCATAGTTGACCGGTGCGTAAATAATTATAAGATGGGTAGAGAGATCTCCATCGACGAGGGCATGGTGCGATTTAAGGGCCGTTCTAAATTTAAGCAGAGATTACCGCATAAGCCTGATCGAGACGGTTTCAAGATATGGCAGCTGTGCGACTCCACCACTGCATACATCGCTAACTTTGCACCGTACCTAGGTGTGAAATATCGGGATCGGACTGATGGGAGACGGCAGGAGCGAGGTGTGGTGAAAAGAATTACGATGGAGCTGGTCCAGCCATTCTGTGGATATAATCACAGCCTATTCTGTGATAGCCTGTTTAGCACGGTCGTTACTGCTAGAGAGCTGATGGAGCCCGGGATCTACATGGTCGGGAGTTTTCAACCGCCGTAATCGTCGCACCATGCCCCCTCAATTAATTCCGCCGGGTAAGAGGAAGCGCCTTCCTCTGTCTGTTGGGGATATGAAAGCCACGACCAGAACGGACTCTCGTCTTAACATCACTGCTTATCAGGATAGTAACGCTCAGGTGCTGATCTTGAATACGGTCTATCCACCCTTGGAGTGCGTGCCAGTGGGGGAGGGAGACGAGCGGCGACAAGTGCCTCTGTCGCTGTATAATTATCGCCGGTACATGGAGGCGTCCAGACCGAGCCAACCAGAAGCGCAAGTACTTTCACACTGGGCGCAAGAACCACAGATGGTGGACATATCTGGCATGTTACCTGATTGATGTTGCCCTGGTAAATGCATATATATGCTTCAAGCATGTACACCCTGATAGTAAGCTGACCCATAAGATGTTTCATCTGCGTGTCGGGAAACAACTCATTGGCGGTTATTGTGGGCGATCGCAGCCCAGTGTGAGAGAGGTCGAGGCCACTGTTTCTCTTGCCTCGTACATCAATCCACAAAATCAGCCGATGCACGTTGTCAGCCGTTTGGAGGGGCGGCAGAAATGCTGTAAAGTATGTAGCAGAGAGGGTAAGACCACTGCGAGCGGACGACTGTCTGAGACGTCCAAAGGATGTAGTCTGTGCGGGGTTCATCTTCACGAGGGCGAGTGTTTTTGCGGCTTTTCATCATCGCATGATGCTACGAGGTAAGAGGAGCATTGGCGTGCAGACCTCTACTCACACAGCCCCGACGACACCCATCAGCAAGAGAACCCGACGTAAATAACGGACAGGGGACAGCTTCGCCTAACAGTGGCTTGACTGTATTCTTAACACGGACCATGATCACATTTTGAGCACGGTTGTGCCGTTTGTTTGTGCTTTACGATCCCGCTGATTGTAAATTGAAACACGGATTATTTTGTACAATCCCTGATTGTAATCTTTGTAACACGGACCATGCACTCGGACGTCGAGACAGACTCTGAGATTTATTATTCGGCATAATGTAAATTATTCCCGAATAAAATACTATCTATGGATCGCATATTTTCGTTTGTTTTGTTTAGACGGATTATTTTGTACAATTCCCCCTATTATAATTTTTGAAACACGGATCTGCCACCCCGATTGTAATTTTTGAAACACGGACCATGCACTCGGACGTCGAGACAGACTCCGAGATTTATTGTTCGGCATAATGTAAATTATTCCCGAATAAAATACTATCTATGATCGCATATTTTCGTTTGTTTTGTTTTTACCCCCACTTTCGTTTTTGGCAGATCCGTAAGGACGCTATAGTAATGGATGAACGTGCGTTGTATCACGTGGGAGGGGCACAGCCCAACGGAGGCTGTGCTCGTGCGACGTAGACGTTGTACCAACCATCTGTCGTTGGGGTTAGTGCATAGAGCAGTTGCACTGTCCAGAGCTAAGGTGGTACAAACTGCACCTTAGTAACAACTGCACAACTAACGTGTTAGGAAACGGTAACACTAACGAGCTAAGTGTTCACTGAACTGGCCAAACTACGTACACGCCTTCCTTCAATGGCGGAACTATGTCGTTGACACTACGTCAAAGCAGACTGCAATGTGCGACTCTTCCAAGTCGTTCAAAGTACGTGGCCAAGTGACACAACCCAGGGGAAACAGGACAGGTGCTGCCGCACCCATAGCACTAACCCCTGGGTCTTCTACTAACCCACGAGAGAGGTGACGTTTCCCCGGTGTGGCCGTGCGTGCCGGCGAACGAGCTTTACTTCCGCGAAAGTAAGCTAGAAAAGGGCATAAAAGTGCACGTCCCCCGGGGCAAACAACGCCCGTGACCTCGTCATTTTCTGGACACAACCTCACCAGCGGTTGCCCCTCTATACGGGCATGCAAAAATTTTTGAAGTCTTACACGTATATGGTCGGTAATCGTACCCCGAAAATGCGGTATTTTCCCGCCAAATGCCTGGCAGGAAAGCGTGCAGGAGAGCCTATCTTCTGTAGACACGGAAAAGGGGGCCGGTTTTGACCGACTTGGCAGGATAACGGACAGGGGCGCTCGGCAGGAAAAGGGTTAATAAATACAAGGCCTGTTAGTAAAAGGGCCACTAAGACACCATCAACATACTGGGCAACTAGCTAAGTCTGCAGAACATAACTTTTGCCGTATTATTTTTAAGAGTTACACAGAGCAAAACAAGGATGAGAGTTGGCGTTCACACAATTGTTGCTGACCATTTGATTAAAATGGCCGGGTGAGAATAGGTCAGCCATACAGTACTGTTGTATTCAATCGCTGACCATTGTATGACCCACGGCATCGCAGCCTGAAACCATCACATCAACACCAAATAGTTATGTAAACACTCCAACACCTGGGCCTACAGCGTATCTACAACACAAAAGTGAACAACTCTCACGGTATTGTTGAAAATATTGCTGGTATTACGCGGTTAATGACGGTACGACCACAATGGCATGCTTTTAGTGGTAGAAACAATACTACACTACATGTATGTAGGTGTAGGTTTAGCTACATGTAAGCTGTGACCCATACACCCCCTTTCCCTGTTGACAAGTCCAGTTTTAACACCAAAAACAATGGAATAGGGCCAAACCAAGGTAATGAATGGGTAGAATTAGTGAAGAATACAGCATTTTTCCTGGCTGTCATTGGATTAAAGTTGTCAGTATCGGTCACTGCACAGAGAGACAATGGCTGCATTGCATAAGATTACGGAAAAGTACATTTATTTTCGACGCCTCCGTAAATCAAAATACAATATGCATACTTGTCAGAGGCCTGAATACTTTCCCCTTGCCAGTTTTGCTGTGAAGTCACTGAACCTTACAGTCTAACACTTGCAATGGGAATATTGTCTGACATCATCTAACACAACATACCAAACACAGCAACTGTTTTCAAAGAATGCGATCTCAGCTTGTCACGTGCTCGGTGTCGTACACACTGAACAACATATTCCGGTATGTCCAAATTAAGAAATAAATTTTGTGATACATTAAATGTTCTCCCATTAAATCTACAAGTGTAAAATAATTTTGATTTGGAAATTTTCACTCGGAATCAAAATGAGGTACAGTAAGTACCCATGATGAACACAAAACTATCGTCCCATCTTCCATATTGTGAACTGAAGTACAACTCATTTTATTTCAAGTGATGCTTGCATCTTACAGATTTATCCCTATTGAAAACTGCTACATAGACAGACAGAGACGGTCTTTATAAATCTTAACAGAGTAGTCATAACAATTACGGAATCTGTTCTGAGGAACGCAACGATCTACTGCTCACCACTCCCACGGCAAACCTACAAAATGTCCTATTAACACTTCAACAGTTAAGAACAAAGAGTAGATCTGCACCTCTGGAGAATTCCTTAAGATCATAATATTTAAATGATAAATGATATCCGTTTTATCGGTGGAAACTATATAATTTGATATCAGTTACTGCATCATTAGCGATGTATACACCAAGGTCCAACCAGTGTCTGAAAATTACATCAATGTTGGTGATCTGCACAATTAATTTTGTATCTCTGAATAAACTCTAATATGTACAATATCACTGGGCTGCAACGAGAGCCATGATGTCATATGAGTTATTTACTCTATTTATATTTTGATTGATGATTTTGAACTCTGTGCACCCAACCAGCGTTAGTCTTTTCAACACTGAAAACTGTACCACTATGGAATGCTACAGTCCCACTTATTCTCAATGATCTCTGTAACTCTATAAACATTTTATCAGTCAGTCTATTCCATTCAAAGTTCAGCACTGAGTTTTATTTATTTTTTGTCTTGGCCGCCATCCCTGTGTTAATTCTATGGAGAAAAATAAAATTTTTGAATTTCGAAAAACTAACTTGGTGAAAAGTTGATTTACACCAAGAGCTTTAAAATGAACCCCCACAAGTTGTAGATCAGAAAAGAATTGAAAAAGTTTGAGAGTCTGAATATCAGTCCCTGAGGCACATTCTACCTTTAGTTAAAGTTCACAAATTCATCATTCATAAATGAATAAATTATATGTGAAGGTTTCAGAAACAAAACACTCTGTATCGCTTAACTTCTGCAATCTGGACTCCGAACTTGATTCTACGGAAATGGCAATTTGAACCCAACCTTGTCCTGTAATCTCCTTGATATTTACGGCAGTGTTGTCTGGTGTAAGTCCATACAAGGTTGTGTCTATTGTACATACAACTTTCAACCAAGGACACACCTCATAGTCTAAGGTAATGGACTCAATGCTATTAAAACCTTTGAACAAAACACTGAAAGAACCCTGTCACTGTTAAAATCTAAACTTCATGGTTACTACATAAACTTTATCGATTCATTCATACACTGATTAATGTACTTGAATATTCTATCACTTCGTCACTTCTCCAATTCAAAGTTTCATAGTATCATTTCTTCTTTTTTCATTTGACCATGGGATCAGAGTGATGCAGAAACCACGTAAGATCTCTTCAGTTTTACAGGTCTTTGCAGATGAATGAATTCAATGATACTCACAAGGACGTTTTTTTTCTAACTGCAAATCCTCAGTCTGAAGTTAAGTGATTTCATTGACAATGCCTAGCTTGTACAGTTGAAACTGGTCAACTTTGTGATGGACTTGCAAAGCGGAATATCTAGGCCGATATCTTGATTTGATATGCCATCAATTCAATGCCTATCAACAGCATAAACATGAATATATATTTTTTGAAATATCAAACTTAAACCTATAATAATCATTTAGTTTGACTGGATTTGTAATACATGTAAATCAGAAATATTGGGGGAAAAAAACGATATCAACAAAATTCAACTTCCGAACAATGGAACTGATTAATGTTTAAAGAAATTGTGAAGATTATCTTCTGCTAATGCTTGTGAAACAGAATGCTTCCAGTACCTGCGGCTCAACCACTTCTCTGTTTACAAAGATAGGGCGAGTTCTACGCATTGTCCATTTATCATTCACAAATCACCTTGCTCTGGTTATCTCATTTCCATGCCTCGGCATTTCCGTCTGTCAAGGTCACCCAGATAATGGCACAGGTTATCACAGTGTTACAACATACTGTAAGTTCAAGAAGTCACGCTGACTGAAATACAACAAAGATTACTTACTATGGAAAAATAAACTTAATATCCATCATCTGTACTGGACAACTAACCCTCAGTAAAAGGGTCGCCGATTAACCCTTTCGCCACCATGGTTTGGCCCAAATCCATTCTTATCAATAGTGAATATGGACCTGTTTATGTAGAACTGGGGGTGAACAGGTTAAAAAGGGTCAATTTACACTCAATTATTGAACCTTATTCATTTTACATGTCAGCTATTAATTTTAATCCTGGTCTGGTTTGCTGCACGACAAAATTGATCCAATTTCATACAGACTTTTCTGTGATAACTCCAAATATAAATTGTACACTGTATTTCAATGAAGTCTACCAAAATGACACCTAAATCACAAAATTAGAATTTTCAGGGGGCTATGAAATAGGCAAACTTGTTCTGTAATTTGGGATACACACTACAAAACTACCTTCTCATTGGTAAAAATATTTGTGCAGTGGAAAAACATGTTGAAAGCATCACCCTATTTCACCTATACACCAAACCCTTGAATCATGGGTGACACCGTTCCAATTATCATACCCCTGCCAAATGACCTACAAATTACAATAACTATATAAATCTCTGCCATAAAAATAGTGTACCTACATACTACAGTGGCGAGTTAATGACCAACCAATTGTTTAATCTATTACCACAGCTTGCTGTAACCTCATCGGTTAGATAACAAGAAATTACACTTTCCCGCCAAAAGCTGGTCCGGCAACTACCACAATACCGTTTTTTTTTTTTCAAAACACTGAGGTCATACAAAAAGACAACATGTGGAATGGAATGGATAAACACTGAATACACAAGGCAGTGTATGGAGATGCATCATACAGTTTGCTGTCAAATTACAATATATGGCTGATATCGTCAGGTTTTCTGGCTTCAAAATCCTGAGTCCTAATTTAGACTGGTAATAAAACTGTTTCGATTTACAACCCAGAGTGTACAAAAAAACATGGTCTTTCCTGTGCCTCTCACCTCAAACAACCCTAGTATGCACAGATAGCCTTGTCCGGCTCAAAGTATGTTTACACAGGCAGAGCTTCTCAGACAGGAATCACACTAACGGCAGGGATGTAGAAAATAGGCAGAAGATAGAAAACGTTACCACCTGTGAATGGCAAAATTCTGGCTGTAAGCAGGGGAAAAACTACCAAATACATAAATGCTTAGGTTTTCAGAAATAAAAATTCACCAGGCAGAGAATCAGATTTCAGTCTGTAACACCTAATTTTCCACATGGTAATTGAATTTTCTGCATCCTTGAATTATTTGAAATATGGAATGAAGAAAAGCAAAGACCGGCATTTCAAGACTCAGAAATGGAGAACGTCACTTCACCATGTACTTGTACAAGAGATAAGTCCAACACAGTCATGAAGAAACAATTTCTATAAACAATTGCTCTTCCAATGTCTTTACATAAATAGAGTCACACCAGACTGGCAAAAACCATAGATGGTATGCAGAAACCAGGCAAGCTAGTAACAGTAGTGTTAATACAGTGTTTTATGATAAACATAAAGCTAGACATACTATCCACACAGCCTCTACCATTTGTTTGCTATACAGTAGGCATGGTAGGATAGAGCAATATATTGGAACGACACTGTCAACAGATTATATACACTAATATCGTTGATTACCTTGAACATACACATTACAAGCAGTTATCTGTCATCTGTATAGGCTCTGCCATTAAAAAATAAACGTTTAAAATTTGGTTCCTAATTTCCTTGTCCCCAATGCTGGGTGAGCATCAAAATTAGTGGACACAGAAAGTGTGATGCCTGAATCACTAGTGACCAACGGAGCTGTTTGGATTTGGGAAATACCACAGAGTATCTGGACTTGGGCAACTGCTGCTGTGGTAACATACATGGTCTGGTATTATTGTAGCTTGAAATGTGGAAACACTGCAATGTGAATTATAAACCAATTATATAACATTCAGAGCTGACTCAGTAAGTTATGTCAGAACTGTTTCTCATTTTATGCCAGGGTGTGTGTTTGTGTGTGTGTGATATTTACAGTAAACCCTCCTTCACAAGGTATTACTTACTATGTGATACACTGGGTCTTGAAACTAACTATATATATATACCGTTACACAACTGACATATAGATGGAACATCACATTATAAAGCACTGAATTCATAGCATATCTGAGGGTCAGTTGCAGCTAACACTGGCCGTTGTTACGTACCACGGTTAGTGACCCGCGACCCTTCAATCCACTGGAAAGTTTTTTTCAATTGGGTGAAAAGGGAGTGACCCTCCCAAAATATTTCCAAGTTTGCAAAACAGAATTCGTGCAACGACACTTGTTTCGCTCTTATCTTCCACCGAATGCGTGTGCAAGGCGTTACGTTTCCTTTTTGACTGGGGAATCGTGTGTGCAGTGTGAAAATGATACTAGACGGATAGGTGGTCAAATGTCAGTGCAGTGGTACACACGTTAGGTCACCAAGCCAAGTGACGTGTTAATACTCACGCATGGCAGTACGGCATCTTGTTGTACCCCTTGTAGTTTCTCATGTTCAGTGTCATCGCGCACACTTCACATTTGAAGCAGGCTTTGTGCCAGTACTGCAAGAAACGATAGAATAAAGACAAGCTTTCAGCGACAAAAGTTTTCGAAAGAGAGGCATAAGTTCACAAAGCAGGTTTGGAGAGTTCACCTTGTCTAAACAGTTCAGTTTCTCCATAGGGTACACGGTCTTTCTGCATTTTCCGCACGGTGGATTCATCTTTGCGGCTTGATATATCCAAACTCTCCGAACAATGGGGATAGAACGCTAGCCTGGCTACTGCAGAATCGCCTACTCCAAGATCACGACAGGCAAGTGCAAAATTACGCCAGAATTTACTGGTATTTCGCAGTGCCTTTAGATCTACGCCTTCCCTTTGAAAGTCAGCTCGTACGGGTGACGATGTCACATGTGAGCTACACGTAATTTGATTGGTTGAAACGTGTGCCGTAACGAGGTAAGCTATTCTGTCGTTATTGCTAAGTGCTGTCATTCAGCTCGGATACGTTGTCGGATATACTCTAGATAGGCTACCATAGGCAGTAGCGTCTTTATTTTGAAATCCCCACAACATTGGAAGGCATCTTTTCATTACCTTTACGCCTTTGGAAAAGTGTCTGCGGGCCTGTGTTCCACCATCAGCCTCTTGGCTTTTATTTGTATCTCCAGAAATCATTAAATTGTTCATAGTAGCCTAATTATAAAATACGCATGTAGGCCTAGGCCTACTATTGATCTGACAGAAAAATTCATATTCTTGAAAAGCAGTTTAGTCTTCAAGAATAATGCCCTAATGGTAAAGTACCTACTCCAAGAAATGTAGTCTAAAAGTTTCCAAATGAACAATTTTCTACGAGACAAAGTAAATAACTTGATGTTCCGATAACATGGTTTTCAAAAATAGGGTAGGTAGGTCGGCAGGGATTTTGTTTTTCTAAAATATTTTTATTTTTAAATATGCACTTTTCAGGGGTTTAGGGCGATCAAACACTGGCCACAACATGTCCAGAAAAACGTATCATACATATAAAAGGAATAAAAACATAAAAGACGTCCTCGTTCAAGCAAAAATCAAATGCCAGATAATGAACACGTGATTTTACGGGTTTTTTCTTTCTTTTTTTACTTCCGTGTTTACGTTTAGGCAAAAAATAGGGTAGGTCGGGTTATCAGGGTTTTTTTCTTTGGCCTTAGCATCAAATGAGAAGAGATTATATGAACCCGATATGATCGACGTTGCTTTCGCATTTGGTCTACACGACAAATTCCAACCGAAAATGTCGGGTTTATTTGTTGCGCCATCATGTTTTAAACCGTGCTATTGAATCAGCAATGTCAAGCATGCCACGCCAGAGGCTAGATTTAATTTATGGGGGTGATCTACTGTGTGGGAAGTCAGGTGCAGCCAACGGAGCTATTCATCTAAAAAGCTATTCCAGGAGCAATTTTTGAGGGCAGGGGAAATTATAATTTTGCTTGGGGAGGGGACATATTTTTAGGTAGCAGGGGAGCAAATTTTAGGTTTTTTGTCGGGGAGGGCAGATATCAGTTGATTGTGCAGGGGACAGGGCTTTGCGAAAAACGAGGAGAGGGGAAGCCACTTTTGAAACGGGGACAGGGGAAGTTGGGCCATGGTGTTTCCAGGGTTGGGGACACAGGGCAAGTACAGGAGCCAGTCAACCTTATCATTCGGGATGGAAACCAAATAGAAGGCCATTGCAGTACTGTATGATGTCTTCAGGGGAATGTTAGTTTTAAGGGGAAATTTTTTCACAGGGCAGGGGAAAATCGACAATATTTTTTATCTCAGGATAAGGTAGCTTCATGTCTGCTAAGGAAATGGAATGACAAAATTTTGAGGGGAATTTTTTTGCAGGGCAGGGGAAATTGGCAAATTTTTGCCTCTGGGCAGGGGAGCTTCAAAAATTGACAGTGGGGAGGGGAAACAGGCAAAAATAAGTGGGGAGTGGGTAAAAATGAAGTTTGAGTGGGGAGGGTAAGTCAAAAAATTTTCAGTGGGAGGGCAAATTATGAACAGCTAATCAATTACCCTAATGACTTAAAATTAGTCAGTTCGCATTACTTGTCATGTACAATATATAATATCATAGTAAAGACCCCTTTAAAAGTGCATTGTTCGTTGGCTGCACCTGGGAAGTTGCATTCCATTCAATGAAGTAGGTCTAAGTCACTCTCAATATTTACGGCACCTGTGTCAATCGATGATGAGCTAACCGACAGACCGTGAATCGTGATGTTAACAATATCTGTTCATTTGATCACAGACCCGTTTCCTTGAGGGTAGGGTATGATTTGATTGACGGCTGAATGGATGCATTAGCGTGGTCTCAGGCTGTACAAGGGAAGAGAAGTTGCGTTCATCGGTCAGTAGGCCTACACCGAACGTATCACGATTTCCCGGATGGAAAACCTACGACTACTGACAAACTACCATAGAAGGGAAGGCAATATATCTGGAAATCTATAATCCCAAAAATAGTGTGAATTTAGTGACTTCCAGGAACGGAAACCGAAAGTTTGTATCTTACTAATTATAGTAAGATAAAGGATCGAAATCTGAAAAAGCAACAGATTATATCCGTCACTTGGCTTTTATAATTAATATGATTTAACCCCGTTTCTTCAACATCTAACAACAACATTTGGCAATTAAATCTTCCCAAAAATCCATATGGTCTCTGGTACACAATACGCAAGGCACCGAGGAAAACACTCCACGGTTGTTATAGGGGCGATGACTGGATCTCGATGTGTATTTTCATGCGATGAGTTCCAGAAAGACAATTAGAAAAACAATTCCATTGTTCATCTTCTCGGTTGAAGTTACCCATGATTAACTTCGTTATCGTAATGAATCGGGTTTGACCACAGGCGTACGGAATGTCCAATGTGGTATTTTTATATCACTCTACAGTGAACACTAAAAGCTCCCCTGGGTTCAACTGGCAACGTCACTTGCAAAGTAAGTGATTTCTAGTTCGAACAAAACCGTAGTTCTGAACAAAAAACCTGGATACTAGCATTACGCACACAAACAGACTCTCTTGACATTGATATTGAATACAACGTGGGATTTTGACATGACTTAGATGTTTGTTTTTAAAAAACAAATCTACGGGAAAGTACATCAAAAGATACCGAATAGAAAGCTAACAATAAGGGATAACATCGTTAATTTTGGAACGTTTACATCAATGAAGACACAGTGACTAATTAATGTAGTTATTGTTGAGTGCATTACGTATGAAAACATAAACTGTCACGAAACAATGAGCTGGTATTTTCATAACATTTGCATGAAATATTCACATCACCAAAATTACATTTAAGCCCTAATATCTGCATGCGTCTCTACGTTATACGCGCAGCGTCTGTGTTGCTAGTTCACCCGGTAGGCACATTATATTCAAGTGTTTAAATGTAGCATATGTAACATACATTTTCTAGGACACATCCCAAGTATAGCATATGTTCAATGGAGCTGTAAATTGCTGCTCATGCACACCCAACAGGTACATATCTCAATACATGTAAGTACACGCACAATAACAACGTGAAGTAATAATAGCATTATAGGATATCGTCATTTAGGTTGCGGCTACTTTTCTCGCGACATGATTGAAAATAAATCAAATTCAATCGTTTTTATTTCTGGCCAGTATAGTTAGCTCTTGGCTGACCTGTGTAAAAGAAGCTCAGCATGGCGTTGGCTGGAATATCTGTCATACGACTGTAAACTATATTCGTTTAATAAATGGTTTCTCATTATAGAATTGAATTTTCGAATTAAGACGAGTTCATAGTCTTGAAACCTTGGACTACATGAACAAAGTAATTTGACTATGACTTTATTAGTTGGCGCGCTTTGTGAGAAAACGCCGCGCACTCTAACAACGATTCCTGAAAATCTTACAAGACATATTTTGTATCCATTAAAACCCGTCTAATGTCAATTTGACCCTTATTAGTCTTCAGTTAGCATCGATATATTATAATTACATTTTTGGATTCCGATGATCTCAATATCTTCAGTCCATCCAGTGAAAAAAGCTCGCAAAAGCTCAGTTACGCCTGTGGTTTCTATGCCGTTGAACATGACATCATATATATTAAACCAGAAAAAAACAACGGTTTAATTGTATTAATGTACGGCCGAAGAATTTTAAATTTTCCTGACGTCCGACATCCACCTTAAAGCGGAAAAGTTTCATCTTGGTGTTATTACAATTACCATGGTTCATGGACCATGATTCAAGGTAGAACGCGCCTTTTAGACGGTCTTTATGGAATACTACACAGCAGGTTCATAACTCGTAACCTTTAAACACACTATTGGCGTAAAACTATGGATTACTGCACTTTACTGATCGTGGCCCGTACCCTATAGATACACACTATTGATGTCGAACATGTGACAGGTGTATTTCATAATAGACTCGGAACAAAATATTCACGGTACCCAATAAACCATCATGTGTGACACTACGATTTTATTTGTCAAGAATATTTTTCCATTACAGTTCTTGGTAACTTTCAAAATACATAATTTTACAGGAAAATTGACCAATAGGATCTGTGGGATGTCAACGTGATGAAGGGGCTTCCGAGTCGTTTTCTGGGCTACCTCGGCGTTTCTGCTTATTTTCTTTTTTCTTTTTTTTTAAAGGTAATTAAAATCCATGTGTCTACCACCAACATTAAGTGCATGTCTACATAATTGTGAATAAGTAAAGCAAACGAAAAACGTACGTACATATCAGCACGACGTGCCATGAGAAGTTCTCTTTTTGAAAAGGAATGTAAACATTTATTCACAAACAGTGACTTTGATAGTAGATATGTCTACCGTCAACATGAAGCGTAATGTCTACATAATTGTAAACAAGCAAAGCAAACGAGAAAAGTACAAAGAATATTTTGAATAAATGAGTTCAAGGGACAGGAAGTCACACCAGACCCGAAAACTCAGTTGCATCATGATTTTATCTCCAGTCTTTACTCCCAGGCTAATTACACAAATTTGCAGGGCATGTCTTATCTGTTACGTATGTGAATTTGTTTTTGAACTTAATAATCTGTTGAAACTCAACCGTCCACTGTCATCCAACTCTCACGAAGAGGAGCGAGCTTCTTTTTTTTTCTTTTTTTTTTTGAAAAAGATAAAAATTTATTTCCACATAGTCACAAATAAAACAAATCTACATAACTGTGAATGCATTAAAATTACAATGCGTCTTGTCTGAAGACAAAAAAAAACCCAAATAATTAGCTGTTTAATTACAAAGATCATCATATGAATGCATTAAGGATGCATTCTTCTCCTTCAAGTCTTACAACGCTTGAAAATTTTGTGATAAAATCCTCAGTTTTGTTCATCATCTTATACGTGAAATACAATGTATTCATCCATGAGGAGAGATAACATTTCAATTGCATGACATAGGATTGAAGGGAAACTTTAATCCCATCTAGAGTAACCGAATTTCGAATATTCCAAACTGTATATTTTACAAAGGAAGTAATACAGTAAATAATGTCAGAAGTTGCATTATTATCATTTTCGATTCCTGCAATTGCTAATCTTTTGATATTGATATTATAATCAAAGTTGTGTTTTCTGACAAAGAAACAAATACATTTCTGCCAGATTTCTTTAACATATTTACACTTAAATAAGATGTGTTCCAGTGTTTCTTCTTGGCCACAAATATGACATTTCCCATCGACTTAAATTGAAAGTTTTGGCCAAGCTTCCTGTGACTAGGCCTCGATGGAAAATCTTCCAATTTAAATCATTTACTGAATTGCTGACAATTCCTGTTGAATTAAGACGGCTGAATAGAGTAGCTTTGTAACTGTCAGTGAGGCTTAGATTCTCAGCCCATTTTTGACCAATCTGACCTTTGACTGCATGCCATTTCTTATCAACTAATTTCCAATAAAGTGACTTGGTTTTGACATCACTTTTTGTCAGACCATAATTCTCTCAGTCTAAAATATCATAGTTTTCTTCATTTTGGATGTTTGAAGAGATGATTTGTTTCCAGGAATCTGGAATAGCATTGAGGAGTGTTTCATACTCTGTCTTGATTTCCTCTTGCACATGTCTAATTATACCTCCTCTAATTTTTGCAATTATTTCCCATTGTTGAAGCCAGTCATTTCTGTCATCATTCCAGATGTCCTTAAGCCTTAAAATTCCACTCTTTGACCACTTTTCATAAAAGAGGACACTTCCTTCACTCTTAATATTGTCATTATACCACAGAACTTCTCTAAGAAGATTCTGTTTTGATGTTGGTAGATTCACTCTTGTAAGTCTAAGTGATTTCCAGGTATTTAACATATCCCCATACACCATTGGGGTTCCTTTGTTGTTGACTTTGAAATTGAGATGGAGGTAGTGATAATCACTATTAAGTTTATTGTCATAATTCGCTATGAAATATTTTGATAATCTGGCCCATTTAGGGGTCCCTTTATCTGGATTTTTCTCAAATAATTTCATAAGCCACTTTAATTGGAGTGCATTATTTTTTTCTTCAATGTCGACAACTTTTTTGCCACAGTCATCATATCTTGAATGAAAATGCCCCTTTTTATAACTTCTCGTTTGCCTCTCCAAATAAAATTCCATAATTTACTATTTGCTTCATTAATAATTTCCTTAGGTACGTGATCAAATGATGCCAGGTACCATAATTTTGATGCAGCTAGCATATTAGCTACAATTGCCCTGCCTTTAAAAGACAAATTTCTAGTATTCCAGATCTTAAGACAATTCGTAAATTTTTCCATCACTGTTTTCCAGTTTTCTCTAGATGTGTTACTGTTTCCAAACCCAACTCCCAAGATCTGTAAAACCTTGTTTAAAAAATCGATCCCTTCCACTGAATCAGTGCGGTTTTTACAAAAACTTAGTAAAACTCCCAGCCCAGGAGCGAGCTTCATAACTGAGCAGCAACTGTGCAGCGCCTCCATACGATTGCGATAAGAGATGTTTTGCACCTGCGCAGTGCGCTTCTGTCCTTTTCGTTCAACATGTCTAAGAGAGGTAAACACCTAAATACTTACACATAAAACATCGAGCAACATCTTCAAAACAGACCCTCCAAATTTATTCTATAATGGACTAGAAGAATCTTCAATAATCCTTGATGTTAGTTATGCAGGTATTACTGCAAAATATTCTTGGAGCGTCACAAAAATTACGGCGTATCCGTCATGACTCTTTCCCCCTCTGCTCACAGAAAACAAACATGGCGAACGTAGTCCGTGCATTCAAAAGATGGGACGTTCACGGTTTTGTAGTCTAATGACCATTCCTTCCGATGGCTAAGCGTAAAACATGACACTGGTACAGAATTACTGAATATTTTTTGCTGTTGGCCAATGATAGTAAGAGAGTGCACAATGTTTCTCGATACAAATTATAGTACTCATCTTACCCACTTATCTGCTTGTGCAACGTAAATATTGGGACTGTGTCCGGAGATTTGCCCTATATTCTTGTCACTTTATGGCAATTAAACGACAGTTTCTACCCTGTATAACTAACACTTGCTGACTTGGTCTTTCTAGGACGTGGTGGTTCGTCCGGTGCGAAGTTTCGCATCTCTCTGGCTCTGCCGGTAGGGGCAGTTGTCAACTGTGCAGACAACACAGGTGAGATATAAACCTAAAATGTACATAGAACTATAACAGCATATTTACACTATACTCATTAAAATGTACAATTACTGATTTGTGCTAGTTGAGGTAATGGTCAAAGTTGTGTGTGCCTACCTCCATGTTTTGGTTACTTTATTTTTGTTAGTTTATTGTTTTTTTGAAGCATGTGAATGTAACGTCCTCTTTTAGCCATGTTGCATCTTATTAAAGACATACTTTCTATCAAAGACAGGGATGTGGGAAATTTTGTTTACAGGTGGCAAAAATAAAAATACAGGCGGTTGCAAGTAGTGTATATGCACACAAAGGTTATAAAAGTGTTCTGATTTTTTATTTAAACTAAATTTTCATCATTGGCAAATTTTAGCTGACAGCCGGTTGTTTGCCGGCCGCCAGCGATTTTCTACAATCCTGCAAGACGCCTCCAAAGATCTAACACATTGATATTGAAGTAATGTATTTTATTGAATGATTTGCATGGCTTCAAAAACATGGCGTGAATTGCAGTCATCAGTAGGAACACTGAATATGGCAAAGTTCGCAGCCTTTTTTTATGACTCTGTGCAGTTTTTGCTCCGGAGCTGTTTTCTCAATAATTTCTCTGGCGTTCCCAACTGCAAAAAGTAACTGATGTGCACGCTATCTCACGTGATTTGTAAAGTAGTCATTTGAGACGAAGCACATCTACAGTTGTTCATGGATTGTTTTCATGTCATGTCGTCAGAGGAGTTATATTTTCTGCTAAAGAGAAGTTGACTTTTATATCAGGTCATGCATCATGATAGGGGGAGAAGAACAGTTAGGTTTGTGCAAAAGTGCCAGTGTTACACTTCATACCCCGCCATGTTCATTCTCTCTTCAACACCAGTTCTCTGTAAACAGGCCCACACAAACCATCAATACAGTGTTTTTGCCAAGGTTGGGGAATATTGGTAAATGATTTGGGAACCCCGGTAACATTGCTGCTGTCCCTCTATTGATTGCATTGATATACCAAGGGGAAACCTGGTAAAATGACTGGGGAACCCTGGTAGCATTTACCTGCTTACTGCCCTTAGCAAAAACACTGTTAATAAGAACAGGTTTGAGCTATACCATGCTAGCAAAAGAGTTAAATAGCCTCAGTGGGTGAATACATGGATGACTTCTTGTACAAAGATGGTGTAAGGTGTGTGTGTCCGTATCACACAATGGAGAGCTGGAACGTTGGCCATGCATCGACAGCTAGCTGTAACCTGATGATTTTTTCACTATTTTTGTTTTGGCATATCAATTGCAAATTCTTACTCTAGTCACTAAGGCATGTTGAAAAAATAATTACAGCACTTGTGTGTGCAAGAATTCACATTTCAACAATAACAATGCAGTTTGCACATGTACAGGCTGAGTTGACAGGCTGAATACTGTGTATCTCAACATGCTTTGGGGAGTGGAACAAGAAACTAGTGGCATTAACAACAAAAAGAAGTGAACAAATCAACAGTTACTGGCCTTTTAGGCTCAGATGTTAGAAATTCAGAAGGTATTTCCCAATATACACAGCACTTAATATGTGGTGTTTGTATTCATGAACATCAATGACCAGTGTCATTACTGTATTATGTGAAATGAAAACGCTTAACAGAAGAAGTGGTGAATTTTTGTATTCGGCAGGTGCCAAGAACTTGTACATCATTTCAGTAAAAGGCATCAAGGGTAGATTAAACAGACTCCCAGCGGCTGGTTCTGGTGACATGGTCATGGCAACGGTGAAAAAAGGAAAACCAGAACTCCGGAAAAAGGGTGAGTGTTGGTTGGGAATGTGTAATTTCCAACTCTTACGGAGAAGTAGTGTTTGTGCCAAGATTTAAATGGAGAAACTTTACATCCAGTACCATTGGAATATATAACAAAATATGAATCAAAAAATGAAGTGTTCATACAGACATATCTTGTGACATGGTACGCCTATTGTTTTATTTCATTAGTCCTAATTCAAACCCAACAAACCTTTG
The DNA here is from genome assembly GCF_041260155.1 of Ptychodera flava. Classification (NCBI taxonomy): domain Eukaryota; kingdom Metazoa; phylum Hemichordata; class Enteropneusta; family Ptychoderidae; genus Ptychodera; species Ptychodera flava. Next base: position 240,713 of record NW_027248291.1, read on the forward strand.
ATTTCCTGTGAATTATAAATCAGTGGAAACAAATCAATTTGGTTTCTCAGTGTAATTCAGGTATGTTCCTAAAGTCTCTATCAAACAAAAACCGAAGTGTTTCTTCCTCTGTTAATACGAACCAAAATACAGTTTCCTGGCTGCTAAAGATGATGTAGCTTCAGGGGCCAAATGAAACTCACTGTAGAAGTTGAGGTCTAAAGAGAGTGAAAGTGAAGTTAGATATGACCACCTTGTGTGCAGTATAAGTTCCGGAGCTGTTTTCTCAATAATATCTCTGGCGTTCCCACTGCAAAAACTAACTGATGTTGCACGCTATCTCACTTGACTTGTAAAGTAGTCATTTGAGACGAAGCACATCTACAGTTGTTCATAAAATAGTGACATGAGTTGTTTAAAAGCCAGTAGCTGTAACTTTTAATTATTTTTTCACAAGTTTTGTGTTTAATGTTAAACTATAGTTCTGTATCACTATCACTACGTAGCTCAGGTCACACGAGATTGCGCAGCACCTACTACCCAGCATTCAGTGCGCAAAACCCTACGCTGGTATGCCCAGCACTTTCAAAGTTGGTCCGAAAATTCGGGCTAAAATTCTACCTTTGGTAGTACTCTATGACACACTTCTCTATAATTAGAGATTCTTTGTAAAATCCCATTAGTTGGAGAGGTTTTCAGAAAATTCTGAGAACATTTGTGGACGATACGCACAAATTTGAAGTGTCGAGCGGGAACTCCGGTACATATCCAGTGGGTCCCCACGTGTACGTGACAAAACAATGGATGTGAAGGCAAGCAGTTCGAGAGCAGATTCATTGTCAGTCACCAATATCCTGAAATCAGTAGGTTGGGCCAGTGAACAGACTTTTGCAAAATTTTACAAGAGACCAGTTGTTACCCAAAATCTTGGGAAAGAAATACTGGATAAATTCATGAAGTAATACTGCATACTTGTCTTGGAAAGGCAGAATTGTTGGTTGTTGGATCATAAGAAATAAAGTTTGTTCTTTAGACTATATTGTGGTTTTTGTTTACCATATTTAAGGCTCATGGATACAACTCTGAACATCTCGTGTGACCTGAGCTACGTAGTGATAGTGATACAGAATTGGAAAATTAAACGAGACTTACCTTAAGTCGAAGTTTGATTGTAATTCTGTTAAGCTATCACGTAGTAGCTCAAGAGGTCACACGCCCACCCTGTGTGGGAATGTTGAACCTTTACATGTATATTCTGAGGTTATACCCTCCCTATATATTTGGATATTTGTATCCATTCCGCCGGATGAAAACTGAATGCTGGGTAGTAGGTGCTGCGCAATCTCGTGTGACCTCTTGAGCTACTACGTGATAGCTTAACAGAATTACAATCAAACTTCGACTTAAGGTAAGTCTCGTTTAATTTTCCAATTTCTTGTTCTACTCCGCAAAACATGTTTATATACCTGCCATTCAGCATGTTAACACTGCGTTATGTTCAAAATGCAGTTTTTGTTACGTTTGAATTCTAGTCTGGACCAGAATTCATATTTCCACGACAACAATGAAGTTTACACACGTACAGGCTGAATTTGATTACTATGAATCTCAATAATAGTCCGGGTTATAGAAGAAGAAGAAACTATAGTCAAAATTGAAAACGAAAATAGTGAATAGCTGATTAGAGTTGTACTTTTGTGGAACAACTTTATTTGATTCTGGATAGTTCACAACTTCACCAGTGTCTCATCCAGGATTGCATCAACATTGGGGTTTTCCCCCTTTACAAGGAAATTTAGGGGGATTTCACCAGTTTATGTGTTCTTCTTGTATCTTTAAGGTGTGACTGGCACCATTGGGTAGGGGGGTGCTTGTCCCCACCTTGACAAATTACTAGGGGTGCCAACATGTCAACAGACGAAGAATACCCTCATTCCCCTGTCTAGATGAAACACTGCTTCACTAATGAACAAGTGAATGTAGTTTCAACAAATCCACAAAACATCTCATGATACACCTATCACGAACGTTATACTTGTCAGTGATTGAGAATGCCAGCGTCCAGGTTTGTATGGCCTTTTTGCAACAAAACAAAGTTGAGCTCTTCAGTATAACAAGTGATAAACATTTGGGAAGTTTCCCTATCTAATATCTTTAAATTTCTTGTTTCACAGTGATGCCAGCAGTGATAATACGGCAGCGGAAACCGTATCGGCGGAAGGACGGAGTGGTGTTATATTTTGAGGACAATGCGGGGGTCATAGTCAATAACAAAGGAGAAATGAAAGGTAAGGCTGCCCACTGTTGTAATCATTTGTAGTGTATGACTTTAGAAAGCTGTTGAACCTTTGTCCTGTCAAGATTATATGACACCATCAGGTCAAGTTGGTTGAGACCAGTCACAGGCATAAAACTAGCATAATTTATTTTACTGACCAAAGCTGCTAAAGCATACTGTACCTGATAGATGAAAATACATATGGTTTTTGCTCAATACCACTTTTTACTGGCTTGGCACATCGAGGAAGCGATAGACCTTGCAGGATGTGGGTTAAATTTATCTGGGAATGGTCTCTACAAAAGATTTGTGACTTCTAGTACATTCTTGATGGCTTCCATGGTGTGAAGCCCATTTGTCGGTCTCCTGAAGGTGTACAACTGTTTTTAGCAGCCAGGAAAACGGTATTTTGATTGGTATTGGTGTTTGTTTGTTAGAGATTTTCTGAACATCACTTATATTACCACTGTAGTGGTTGAGGACTAAAAAGGGTAAAAGTGAAGTTAGCTATGACTTTGGTGTGTGCAGTTTTTGCTCCGGAGCTGTTTTCTCAATAATGTCTCTGGCGTTCCCTACTGCAAAAAATAACTGATGTTGCACGCTATCTCACTTGACTTGTAAAGTAGTCATTTGAGACGAAGCACATCTACAGTTTTTGGTAAAATAAGTGACATGAGTTGTTTAAAGGGCCAGCAGCTGTAACTTTTTGATGATTTTTTTCACTATTTTTGAGTTTAAAGTTAAACTATAGTTTACAGTCCTACTCCCAAAAGCATGTTGATACACCATTTAGCCTGTCAACACTGCGCTTATATGTTCAAATGCACAGTTTTTGTTACGTTTGAATTCTAGTCTGGACCAGACTTCAGATTTCCACAATCACAATGAAGTTTACACATGTACAGGCTGAACTGATTAAGTACTGCGTATCTCAATGTCCTCTGGGTTATAGAAGAAGAAACGATAATTAAAATTGAAAACAAAATTATTGAATATTTCTAAAATCTGAACAATGATAGTGTGACAGTCAGATACATGGTTTTGCATAGCGTATGAGTGGATGAGTTAAAAGCCAGAGGAGTTAAAACCATTGTCTGTCGCTCCACAAGCTAGTAGAGGAACTGTTCAATGATCTCGGTGAATAAAATGTTCTTAAGGGTAGCCAGACCGGCAGTTGTACTCACTGAGAGCAAGGATTCACATTAGATGTATTATTGTATTCTGTTGAACATTATATAGCAAACATTTTGTAAGTTTCCTGTACAGCAGATGTTCAACTAATGGCAATATGTCTACCCTGGACTAAACATCTTCAAAATTGATTTTCGTGACTTCAGTTTTATTTTGTCTTGAGTGGTGGTTCTCAGGTAAATTTTACCAGGATTTCTAAGTCATATCACAAAGTTTCCTTTTTTTTATACCAATGCAAGTAAATTCAAAACATCAGTATTATTGCCAATCCAAAACCATTTATCTGTCTCACCTAATCATATTAAAACACTGAGTTTAGCGTGAAATTTATAAAACAATCGTTTTCCTTCATTTTCAGGTTCGGCTATCACAGGTCCTGTTGCCAAGGAGTGCGCTGACCTTTGGCCTCGTATCGCAAGCAATGCTGGAAGTATCTCATAAGATGTTATCAGTTCCGTTTTATTTTGACACTGCATTTCACATGTGATATTAAAAGTATTGGATCTTTGGCCACAATATCTGGTGTTTGTCTTTTCTGTTCATGCTATTCCTCATGCATGAAAACTGATAGATGTTTTGAGTTGTGCAGCAGTCAATGTCAACTCCCATCCCCATCCCCCTCGGGGCAAAGTGGGGATTTGGAAATTAGTCATGAAAATTTTCAAATGCCCCACCCCCAGGGACAAGACAATCTGGAAAATCCCCACATAAAACAAGTGAATCCCCAAATTTCCCCCACCCCAATGGTATAAATTCTGCACTTGTCCATGAAAGTTACTAGGGGGATCAATATTATGCAATTGCCCCACCACCTCAGGCATAGTTTCACGGCAAACACGGTCTAACCCCCACATTTGTCCTGTATCGCCTGAAGTGGGATCCCTCTGGGATTACATTGACAGCTGCATCACTCAGACTGAAAGGGGTTTGTCTTGGGTGCATCAAGCTATTCAACTCCTTTGCTGACCCAAACTCTAAAGACCCCTTAGGTTACCAGTTAGTAATGTGAAATGTCAATCCACTAATTACCTCTTACAATGTGTGTGTTAGTGATCAGTCAACATATTTTACCCAACGTCTTACAAATTAGTCGGACAAACTGAATATGTGAAGTGTTCCTATGCCTATGATATTATAATGTGATTGGGTGCCATTTACATCACTGCTGATGTCAATCTTGCCATTGTAAACTGGTGTCCACAGTCATGTAGATGTTCAGTTTGTGAATGTGTGATGATAAGTTACGTACATGGTGCTGTGTGAAGTGACAATTGTGTGTCCGAGTGATTCTCCTACTATCAAACTAAAATTGTAGGATATTGTCACATTCCATAATTGTGGCATTCACACTGGGAGAGAGTTTTGGCCCAGAAACATTACCTTAATGGCACTGAAAGATTCCACTCCTTGGATGGTTGGTACAATTCTCTTACATGCTTCAAGGGATAGACCCTATTCAGGGCACATGAAATCATGCCGGTTGAGAAAAGCTGAAGTGCTACTGAAGATGTTACAATGAGACAAGTTTCAAATGGAATACAAAGAATTTACACTCCATTCATCCTTGAAACTAATGCTTCAATATTTATCCTGGAAAAGCTGAAAAATTGTTGACAGAAATTTGTGAGCTCCACTCCCCCCCCCCCCCCCCCAACACACACACACATTCACATACACCTACTGAGCACTCACTTTGTCCAACACTATATTTTGACTGCATCCCTAGATATTTTGTAAACCAAATATAAACTTACCACGATGTTAGTGAAAGCTTGAAATTGGCATTTGGGTTCCTATTGAATACAGTGATGATGTCAACATCTGGGTGCACCACCAAACTATGCAAGTCAGTATGTGTGTGTTGTCACAGGGAGCTCTGACAGAATGACAGTAAACAAGTACATAAAAAATATAATTTTAAAAAAATAGAAAAAAGTAAAAAAATAGAATAAACAAAAACAAGTAGAGTATAGAACGGAGAACTATTCTCATTTCAAGGTGAATCCAGAGAAGATGACCATGCCATAACAAGGTAAATCTAGTCTGTTTCATGAAGTCTCACAATTGATCTGTCAGTTGTTTGTTTGTTTGTTAGTCGTTTGTTTTTGGGGGTTTTTTGCGTTTTTCTTCTTTTTTGACTTTTTTTCCCCTATTTTTTATTTTTCTATATTTTATTTACTTATTTACTGTTATTCAGTTAGAGATCCCTGTGATGTTATTGGACAGTGAGGACCAGCCTTTCTCTTGACACCTGCAGCTAACCAGTGTATCGACTGAAAATCTTTCCATAGACAGAAATGAATATCTCATTCTGAAAGACAAGTACTTCATTGATGCAATGGAAAGTCATGATAAAATTACAGTAATGAATATATCCATGATGTGAAGTGTATTACATGTAGCAGAGAGGGACACAGAAAGCCTTATGACAACTTCACTCACAGGGGACCAAGAAAGCTGGTTGTTTTTGTTGTTGGTTGTATTTTTGTTTGTAATGTAATAAGTTGTAATGTAATAAGAAACAATATAAGGACACTCATTATTACAGACACTCTCTAGCTAATACACAGAGAGTGTACGATGGGAGCGATACATTGGGTCAAATAATGATAGCGTCCGTGTAGTGTTTCTCGGGACTTCTACAGTACGTTTAAAACAATAACAACAAAACAAGATCAAGAAACAAACAAAAATACAAATAGCAACAAAAACAACCAGATTTCTGGGTCCCCAATGTTCTTCACTATAGTTTGTGACACTGACAGCATTGAAGACTGTGAACACTCAGGTTCCGATGAGCTGTGTGCACGGCATATTTAGCAGCATTGTTTGTGGTAGTCGAAGACATTTTAACCCCTCTGCTGACATAGTTAGGTCTGATCATTATGTTTTCAACAATGAAATTTGAACTGGTCAAAGGAGATGTGGAATGGGATAAATGTATACCTTGTTCAAAATTACAAACACAGTTGTATTGTATAATGAATACAATATCTACATCATAGAACAGGAAATTGAAAACCAGAGAAAATATTTCTCAATTTTGCTTTAACAAGATGCAGTTTGTACCTTCAAATATTCTTGGGCTATAAATAGGCTCAAGAGAGAATTCTGTGTTGACAAGCGCCCTCGCACGTTCGTGAGGCGAAATATCTCAAGTGGGTGTGGTTGATTAATTATACATGCATATGACGTTCAAATTCCCAGTGACGTCATTCCTACTAAAATAGCCCATCGCGTCATCTTTGGCCATCAACGTGGTGTCCTCTCTTCGAAGCTGACGAG